>NW_023596461.1:13485507-13638784 GCF_011947565.3 Pollicipes pollicipes | reverse complement strand
CCTCCGTGCAGCTGCGTACGTTGTGTGTGTGGAGATCTCATCAACGTGAGCAGCGGGGCGTGAACGTCGAATGACGTCGGAGCTCTGTCTCCTGCTGGCAACGGAACTCTTCTTGACCTGTCGCTCGCTGAGTTCTGTGTCACGGTCTGGCACCGTCCAGGCGTCTTGAGATAAGGCATGAGCCAGCCACTAGATAAAATAGTAAGGATCTAAATAAAACGTTGCATTGTGAATGTTGCGGTATATAAGCGGGGTGGGATGCGTGCATCCGCGTGTGAGACCATCCTGAATGCCTGCGTTACGCTTGGATGTCAGGGCTACTTGCTCCCTGTTGCCGCAGCCCGGGCTCGCCGCGGACGCCGCCAATAGTCAGTAGCTACGCATAACCCGGACTGGGCGCGCTGCCCGGTCGCGTCCGGCAGCAGCGGTGTTCCGCCACGGTCGGCCGGCCCTCGGCGCCGTCATCCCGGCACGGCTCGTCAACGGCCGGAAGCCGATGACGCGGCGCGACGGACCCGCGGCGTCCGCGCCGGCGACCCGACCCGGCCGGTGACGTCACTCACTCGCCACGGCGTGACGTCACCGGCCGGCGCACATTTCGTTTTCCGGGCGGCGCCGCCGCGGAGACGGTGGGTGTTCTTTCTAGCGGCCGGCCCGTTGAAGTCTCGCCGGAGAATCGAGGCAGGCCGGGTGGGTGGAAGCACGGCGGCGTCTCCAGGGACGTCCGCTTGAGACGCAACAGGCCCGTGGCAGCGGCGGCCGCCCGCAAAACGGAACAATGGAAGGCGGCGGGAGGCGTGCGTGGCGCGCGACAAAGAAAACCCGCCCGAGCGGGCCGCGTTGCCGCCGACGACGGACCGCTCTCAGGAGAAACGATCGGCACACGTGCGCCCGTGCCACGCTAGAGCGGCAAGGTCGCCCGTCGCCCGGACCGTTTTGGTTCAGGCGGGGATTCACAGCCGTTTTGCGGCGTCACAATGGGGGGGCCCAGTGCTGTAACTGAAGCGTTTTAACCCTGGGCGGCTCAGACAAGCCCGCGCTGTTGAACGGCGCTCTCCGCTCACTACAACGCACAACTGCTGCCCACTTTCTTCTCGGCCGTGACACAATGTTACCCACATTCACATGGGCCAACTGGGCCCAGAAGAACCCGTTTTCACTTTGGCACGTGACCAGCGTTTCAACGACAGGTCGGACCTGGCGGCCTGTCCACCATTTTCAGGGGGCTCTCGCGGCGCGGGCGGCACGCTATCGCCGCTGCTTCGGTCGCGGCTGTAGGGCCGGCGGCCGCCGCGACTGCAGCCTGCAGCCCGTTGTTGCCTGGGAGCGCGCGCGGCGGGCGGCGACCGGCCAGCCTTGGACACGCCCCCGCGCGCCCGCCGCCGGCGTGGGTTCCCGCCGACGACGGCCGGGAGCTCCGCCGTCACGAGCTCGGTGCTCCACCGGAGCTCCGCCGGAGCACACAACGGTCTGTGAGCGCGGCACCGCAACTGTGCACCGGTGATAGACGCCGAGGCGAACGGGGATTGGCGGTTGCATTGCCTGACGCCGGGCTGTTTGCCGCTGCTGAGCACAGGCTGCATTACGGGAGCGTGCAGCACAACACGCTTGAAGTGGAGCCTCAACGGACATGCTTGTACAGCCAGCCTTCATTCATATAACGTCTATCACCAAACAAAATGCAAGAAAATGCATTGAGACGAGCATGGGCCTCACCTTACGGCTTGTTCATTTCGAAAAGTGAGGTTTTGCGGCACTTAGAACATCAGAGGAGTCAGTTATCGCTCACCTCACGAACGCGTTTTCAGTTAGCGTCCAGACTACTATTCTTCAGACGAATGAACGTGGTGGCTTTGGTTCCATCTGCGCTTAGGGTCCTCAGCAATTAACCATTCGACATCCGCGCTGTTTGATGAACCATGACCTCAAAACCACGAAGTGAACTGTCTACCGGATGATTCCGTCCAATTATGTCGTCGCTATCCAATTAGGGAATATGGTTACCAGGACAATGGGGTTCTGAATACTCCGTTTACGATGGTCAGGCCTATTATCTGAGCGGCAGACAGCTGTGGTAGCTCCTATAACACACTGCTCGGGTAAATCGTCGCAGCTCAACATGCAGCGGGCATTGATGTGCTATGTTTTGCCGAATGTTTGTGCAAGAATGCGCCGCACACCCTTTTGCTGCTATCCCGAATAATTTTGGACAATTTTCGAGTCCAGTTGTTGTCATGCAATGTGAAATTGCATTGCACAAGTGCCAATTTCCGACCAGACAGCTTTTTCGTTGGTATTTCTGACTAGTTAGATTGCGTAAGACGAACATCCAGTCATGTAGGGGTAGTTTAGATCCGTGGGTCATGAAATGAGCAAAACTAACTGCCATTGCATGCTGCTTTACCAATACGCACCACTCTCTCCACGAATAACTAGCGTTGACCAGGCAGCCGTGCCACAGCACCGGCGAAAGTAAGTCCTTAGCCAGCGCGAAACTTCTGGTTCATTTTTTGCGATCCTGAGAAGATGAGAGAGCTCTGCCGAAAAAGTGACTCGTGTGCTGACAGGGGCGAATGCGGGAGCCAGACGGCCCTTGAATTACCCACTGTATGTTGTGCATGTTTTGAAAAGCAATATTAATTCATGTCACTGTGGCATGTTATAAAGCGATACACGCCGCGTGATGTCCTCCATTTTGTCATCAGAGTGGACACACCAGGAGCGACAAACAGCTGATTTCACCAAGTCTTGTTCCTAACACAAGGCAGGAAATGCTAGAAACAAGTGACATTGCCAATTTGACATCGATCAAGACCTGGTTTAATAAGGTGGACATTGATGAATGCAGGGGTGTGGTCCCGTAGCCAGGTAAAGGAATCCCCAGCTTTTTCCTTAGGCTCCCAACACTAAAACGCAAGCAAGTTAAATACGCGGGGGGCTGGACTTAACGTGACCATCGGGGTAGCTTTGCTTATGTTTTCCTGGCTCAGCCCCCTCCCAACTGATTTTCCAAAGCTATGCTCCTGGGCCGATGCCACCGAGCACCGAATGTCTCAGAGCCTCATGATCCGCTGAACTTGTTGACAGATGGGACAGGACAGGCCGCAGGCAAGCTTAGCTTCGTTCACTGTCAGTTGGCACCTTTTCTGCACTGGGATATCGGATTATCCGGGATGTGATGTCATTTTCCGCTCTGGAATGCAGCCTTGGCTTCTGTTGACCGGGCCGAATGCACAGCAACAAGCAGCCACACAAAAACCCGCCAAGCCGTCTTGGCGCCTGCAACCTTCTGATGACGCGACGGTTAAACAGGTGACTGCAATCGCTCGTGCAGTCTAGTGTTTCGCTGCAGCGCCCCCAAAGGAACGGTTCACATCACGAACGGACCGAAATGGTCGCTAAGCGTGCTTTGGGCATATGGCGCCTGTTTGGATGGGGAGCATACGGCTCCCTCTTTGTGCTTCGCTCCTATGGGAAGGGGTGTGGGGAGGCGCTGCGGTTGAACTATTCAGCCATGACCCGTGGAGATAACAGCCATGACGGACAGCAATGCATCCCACGCGATTGAATCTAGGACAGACACCAGTGACAACTATTTGGGGCATGAGGGTTTTGGCATGTCTACGGCACATACTAACTTCTGATGTCTACTACCAATTATAAAGGCCAGCTTGTCCTTGCCTTTCTACTCTGCTGTTGGTTCGATTATGTGAATGGATTTGACAGCGTGGCTAGGATGCACATACCGGCATCAATTAACATTAATGTTGTTATGTGATGGGTGTTTTTTCGTCTTTTTCTTTTTGGTCCATCGGCATTATGTAACGATGCAGTCTTCTAGATGTGCAGGTGGCTGCAAGTATATCAGCTTCCTGCGTGTTCGCAGAATTATCTCAGTGCCCTTTATTATTAATCGAGCGACTGTTCAACCTGGCTTCCGCTTTCCATCGATTACGAATATAAGCCCGAAGAAATCGTGACGAAGTCCTGAACATTTGGATTTTTGGAAAGCATTCCCCTGAGCAATGAAATGACCGCGTGCCATTTGTCTCCAGGAAACGTAGACATCGTGAACGGCAACCAGAAGCTCATCCTCGGTCTCATCTGGAGCCTGATCATGAAGTACCAGATTGGACAGTCCAAGTTCCCGCCCAAGAAGCTCATGCTCTCGTGGCTGCAGGTGAGCGTTCGGCCGGGACGTGGCACGTGACCAGCGCCGGGCCGGCGCCAGGGCAGCTGCTTTCTGGTTCAGACGGGCGGCGCGGGCATTCGCTGTGGTTTCTGGCAATCCTCCGAGGTCCAGCCCACGCTTAAGTTGTGGAAGCGCTGGTCGCATATCGCAAGACCCGTGTTCAGATCTGATGTCCGACGTCTGGCGAGGAGCTTAGCCTGGGCCGCATTTTCTGTTGTGGTGACAGTTACCCCGTTAGTACCAATTTTATCTATATCGCCACACAAGATGGCAATGAAGTCTGAGTAGCAGCTAGCACGGCCCCATGCCAGCCTTGGCTGAGAGTCCGGTCACCGTGCGGGGCCGCTGCACGCTCCGCGCCCCGTGCACAGGCCAGAACTGGGATTACTTGTCTGGACAGCTTATGTGTAGCAATCGACAGATTATCTCCACTTTGTGCCGTTGCCAGCTCCGTTACCACAGGCTGAGACTGTGTATGTCCCGTTAGAGGAGTGTACCGAAATACCATTTGAATGACTAGAGCTCGCCCGCTCCTCGAATAGCAAAGCAATAGCCGATGCTTGATGAAAACAAGTACATGCATGCCTTTAGATTGGACAGATTCCACGCTTACCTACAAATGCTTACAAAAAGCAATTGCAGCATGCTCCCACGCATGCACACTCACGCTCACGCTCATGCAGCCGTATGCGCGTGAGTGTGGGTGCGCCCACTTACACTTGTCACAATAATACCTGTACACCTGTCACAGCACCTGTACATATTCAAGCGCTCCTTATTGCTAACATCATAAGCAAACGCATAACAAGCGCCTATATGGAGGCGCAAGTCGTTATGTGAAGTAATGAATTTCGATATGGATCTGCCGCTCGCCCAGCTTTCCCTCAGTATCTCTCTCGCCCATCTACTGTCCTGAGCCCCGCTTACGGCACCCAGTTTCATATTCCGTAGACGTCCCTCGCCTGTATGGATATGAATAGCTAGTTCTTGCCTGACTGTGTTATCCCAGTTGCAGACGAAGATAGGAGCGCTCCTCGGACTACTTGGACGTGAAAAAGCTGCCTTAAATCAGTGCCACGTTGATATCCAGGGTTGTTTGCTTAAAGCACGCGCCCGGTGAGCCGGTTGAATATCCTTCGCTTGGGTGGGGTCAATTTGACCTCTAAAATCTCACAAACTATGAGAGCTAGAAACACCAATTTCACAAGGTGATTTTGTATGTGCGTTAACGCACTTGAGTCAAAATTTGAGGTTTCCAGGTCACGGTCTTTAAGCTAAATCAGGTCAAGCACGGTCAGACTTCACATTGGTGTCTCAAGTGCCCTCAGGCCATAGCATATGTTTATTTAAGGTCAGTGACCTTGCTTGATCCCACAAAGGTCATGGTGACCAAAATCATACAAGACTGTCTTGATTTCTGCATTTAAATAAATGTCGAGGATTACGCTAAGCAACATGTTCAGAACAACAAAATGTTGACCTGGGAAATTTCAGGTCAGTCACCGATATTGACATTTGAGAAGTCTAGAGAAGGTGTTTAATGCAGTTCCTACTATCAATAGATTCAAAATGAGCTCCAGATACTATTCCACACAGCATGCTCCAGAGCAGCAAAGCAGGTCGGTCTTGACCTTGGCGTAACCTTCATACCTGACTCTAGTTTCATAGCATTTGCTCATTTAATTTTTTGTGTAGCCTGAACGGCATCTCAGAGATGTATGGTTTCGTTTAACACACCTGTGTTGCACCAGACGAAACGATTTCCTAAATATTTTCCTCACTGAATCCATGGCTTGACTTTGACCTGCCAAAGGTCAGCGGCCTTGCAAAGCAATTTGATACCAAACGCTCCGCTATTCAATTGTCTACAGCTGTGTAAAATTTGGCGCGGCTGCACCACACCGTTCGGAGACCATTCTGGAAAACCTTCGGAGTTCAATTCGACCGCCCACCCTGGCGCGTGTCAACCTTTTGGCTGGGTTTCAGGAAAGTATTTCATATTGCATTCCTTCGTAGGGCATTCCTTTAGCGCAAAATTTCGCAACGCGTATACTCGTGCAGCTGGCCATGTATGCTTCCCGTGTGACAAGACTCCCGAGGCCCCGATCATTTGTAACCGGGACACATTTGGGAGGTTTTCTGCACATCCCACTTGAGGGGCTTAGGTTCACTCGGCAGAGGACCTTAGGCTTACCTGAGCGTCTCGTTTTTCCACTCACACAGGACATAGACTAAATACAACTAAGTTGTGGTTTCCGTTTGCTTCGTTGTGCGAAGACATGACGCTGTTGGCGCCGGTGTAGAACCGTCACCAGGCTCCCAGCCACATTACACTGATTCGCACTTCAGGGATGCACACGTGCCCTGCTTTTGTAAGCATTCGATCCTTGCGTTCGTTGGCAGTTCTCTGCGTGTGAGAACGCTACATTCATTGTTGCTCGAGATTTGCGATATGTTTTTGACAACTTCGCTTCTGCGTAACGTATTTCCCCTACATATACGAGAGGTGCCTCTCTTGTATTAGTGATGCGTAACTGCGAAGAGCTTAATGTATGAGGCAATTGAAGCATTTCTTAAATAGCCTTAGTCCATGATATGATCGGTCCAATGAAGCAAGAAAAAATCATGCAGTGGTTAGGCATTTAATTTGCACCCTCCTCAGAATCTGAGCAGGGGTGTGGGAGAAACGGGTTTTTAATGCGATGCGAAGACTGTCAGCGATTGAGGCACTTTAGAAGCCTGAATGCATGTCCTTGTGCTTACCAATAGTCAATATTGCATCACATATGAGCATGCCGTGTTGCACTGGCAATTCCAACACTGGCACACCTTCAAGAAGAGCATCCTAATTGTCTTGATGCGCTATATCCTATCGTATCATAGCAGTGTTAGAGAAAAAATTCCACCTTTTCGTCAGAAACTTTACTGTACACATTGTCGCTAGGTGGGCGCGTCAGCAATGAAATGGGGAGTTTGCTTTCAATAGATTACCCTGTAATGCTCAGAGTTCTTCTTCAAGAGGCGGTTACCCTGGCCTTTCCCTATGTTTGCCGGTTAGACCCTTGATCACTGTGTTTTAAAACTCGTATCTTGTGGTCTGGAATGCTCCACATTTTTGGCTTTTGAGGAAAGCATCAGATATGATGGAAAAACCCGTTTGTAATTATCAGCGTGCTTTCAAGGGGCTTTTTTAGGCAGCGCAAATTCTTAATTTAGTAAATGTGCTAGTCAATCAGAAATGTTGAAGGATATAATGAGTGACTTTGGGCTGTTGGACATGTGGAGGGAGCTCACCCCTTAACAGAAGCAATTTACATGAAGGCGTCCGAACCCTTAACAGCAATCTAGAATTGATTGCTTCATAATGAGCGATACCAGGGCTCTTTCTCAATAAGCCAATCGTTGTAGCCTAGAGCCGGGTGTCCTCAGAGGCCATAGTGGCACTGTTTTGCATTTAGAGGCAGGAAAGCAGAGGAGTGGTCCAGGTGTACGGTAAATGACCAGCGAACTTTTGAACGGCGATCAGCTTAGCGATATGATAAGGATGTGATCTGTGCTGCTAAGAATTAAGAAGGGATGCATGCTGGTTGTAACATAGTTGGAGTGTCAATTGAGACGTTGTTGATTAATGATGGACTGCTATGCATATAAAACGGTACAAAATTATCTCGAGCTGAGCGAGACCATAAAAAGAGACAGGAGGACAGAACGTCACAGCTGGAATCGCTTTGACCAGCTCTTGTGAGGAGATCTTAAATCAGAATCATATAGGAGGTAAGGCAGAGTTTGAAGAAACTAAAGCAGAAGCTGGGAAAAGAGCGATGCTCTTCTCCTAAGTAACCTGGTTAGAAAATTGTGAAAACCTTCTAGATGTTCTTGCGGCTGCTAAATAAATGGGCCGAATATAAGCTAATCAGCATATTTCAAGACAAAAATGTTCGTTTTTTACGGAGGATAAAATCTTCTCGAAGCTTGTAAATCATGCTTCGCGGAACTGCATTGCTTGATTGAAGCCCCTGCGGGAGATTCAGACTTGGTCGAAAATATTCCACAACTGTCAAGCAATGACCGTGCTCTATATGAGAGTGGAATTACATGCGGTGAACACAAATACGCTTTAGGCCTAATGGCTGTTCACAAGTCACCATCAATATTGGGTTTTACCAAGACATTTTTCTGTGCTTACGGAACGATTTGGAGAGTCTAATAGCAGACTTCATGAATGATTTTAATCATCATTTTTGTTCATAACTGAAAGGTGTGGCATAAGAACGCTGATTCCTAATAAGGGCAACCGAAATCTGCTTAAAAAAACAAGCGTCCGATCTGCTTGCCATACGTCGTTTTCACAATACTTGCCAAAGTTCTTGATGTAAGATTTGAAAAGCAATCGAAAAAGTGATTGATTCGAATCAAAACGGCTTCTCTGCTTTAGCAGAGAATTTTCGTGATAACATAATGGCCATACAGGACGTTATTGGTAATGTCACCATTGACCACAGTGCAGGCATGTCATGTGCGTTGGATTTCAAATCAGTATTCAACTCACCGGAGCATGACGACATATTCAACATGCTGCGCCAATTCAATTTCGGACATGATTTATAAGGTGGGTCCGGGTATTGCACAATCGCGAGGGGTTGGCCATATTCAACAATGGCTTCTTTTCCAAGTGGTTTTTCCTCAGCGTGCTGTAATGTGAGGGTGCCCTTTCTCAGGAAGGCTTTTTTTTGGCTGTAGGGATGCTGTCTATAAAATTACGTTCTTCGAATCAAATACGGGAATCACCACATCTGGGGTACAACTAACAATATTACAATATACAGACGACACGATTGCATTTGTAAAAAGTGAAGAGTGTGGCTAAAAAATGCTAAGCTTTTTCAAAGACCTTGCTGAGGCATCAGGACTTGAATTGAATTGAGATTAAACTAAGGTTATGTGGCTAAGCCGATATCGATGAAATCTGGAAACCATATGTGGTAACCAGCCTTGCGACAAAGCTAAGTTTCTAGGTCTTTGGTTTTCTGCAAAGATATATGATGCTGAAGAGAATCTAATCCCATAATAAGTAAGATTACAGGAGTGTTGAGCATGTGGATGCAAAGGCCCTTAAATCAAAAGTAACAATAGCAGTTGTCAAAAATTTGATGATTTCTAAGCTGATTTACGCCATTCTCCGTTGTGGCTATTCACATTCGTTTGCTGGTACAAATTTGAAATGTAATCGTGAAGTTTATCTGGCGTGGGAGACCTCCAAAGCTGGCCAGTGAATTACTCCTCCTGAGGCCGAAACAGGCTTAGGAGCTCCTCCCTTAAATTGCATGCACAGCGTCCTGAAGCTTAGCGGGACTGTCCGCCTACTGCATTTTCATCCAAATGGCAATCCAAAGACGTCTAGCACCGCTTCCCACAAACACGCTGCTTAGGACTAGGTTTGGCGAAGTGGTGGCTGCTAAACTACAAACTGAGCGTTCTCTTTTCAGACATACGCCAAAGATTCCGAACTTCGTTCTTCAAGCCAAACCAAACACAGCACATCTAGTAGGGGACGGGATTATCTGGCTTAACAATGGCGTCCTGACACTAAACGGTCCTGCCTTCCATCGCCTCATGGATCTGCGGCATAAGAATCATTGATGACATCGTTGGCCGGCTGGGACGATGCTTGACGTATTACCGAGCGTGAAGTATTAAAATTGTAGGATTGGCCTTCTAGGGCATCAGGGTTTAGTGAGCGCAACTCCCGCAAGGTGGAAGCTGTTGTTGGCGGAAAGCGGGAACTTGAAACGGTTATCTACAGAAGCGAGGGAGGCACAAGAGTGTTTTAAATTCCGGTCTCGAGAAAAGCCATTCGCTCCATTTCATTCAAACGAGCAATATGCTTTGGTAGTAACGATATGCTAACTAAAAACATTTGGGTTCTACAAATGGGAACCGGAGGGAGAAACTCCGGAGGCATGGATAAGGTACCTCGAAATCGCTTATCGCTGTTGTGCCTCCACCCAGGTAGTTGGTATCCAACTGCTCTCCATTGATGATGTGATTTGTTTTGACGTACTTCAGAAGGGAATGCTTCAATAGCCATAGTTTACTTGACCTTGAACACAATGTAATCATTGAGGAGGTGGAATTCGTGTGGCGCTGCTATCCCGTCATGCTTCTCTGGGTGGTTTCAACTTAGGCAACCCGAAATAGTTACACAAGTTCGCGCAGAAATGATGAAATTTCAAGCATGAAAAGAAAATAAATGTAAACTGCAGGGAATGATATTAAAAATGGTGATCTAAGCTCAAAACCCTACGCAAATGTAGAACAGTCCCTTCAAGCTTACACATGACTGGAGCATATAGCCTACTCCGGGTAAGCGGTAGGTGTTGGTCGTGATGATCATCCTCGCGATAAAGTAAGCATGAGGAAAGAATGGTGAATAGTGCGCGACTACAGGGCACTGAAAATGATTGCTGATCTTAAACGTTCATTTCAGTCAGACGTTTGCAACAGGTCCCATAACAGGCGATGGATGATTGAAAAAAATAAAGTAGAAATCAATCTGAATCACCGAAATGGGCCCTGCGAATTTAGTCCTGCTGCTACACGGTGATTGTTCAGCTGCTTCACTGACTCGCGAAATTATGTACCTCCTGCGGCGGAACATTCGGCTTTAGACTGGTAAACATCCCGCCGCCCGGCGCCGCGCCGCTGACCCTGTAGTGACCTCTGGCGCCAGCTCCCGGTGCCGGCAGCGACCCCTCGCGGGGCGGGTGCATTCCAGCGACTTGGGTCGTTAGCGGGCCCCAGGCCTGAGACCAGCACCGGACGGCAAAACAGCTCGTGACTGCGCGTGCAACACCGGGGAGGGGAGGGGAGGGAGTGAGCTGGACTGTTTTGTGCTCGTTACGAGAAAAGGTCTCCTGGCTTCGTCGTCGAGCAAGAAGAGAGAACGGTGACCCGAGGCGAGCTGCCTCGTTTGCTTTCACGGCACGTAACAGGCACTCTCCTCACAGTTAACGGGCGCCATCACGACTCTCAGCGCTTGCAGGCACGCTATCATTACGGAGACCTTCCCTGTCGTGTCTTCCCTTACTTCCCCACCACCCCCACACCTCCCCATTCCCTATCCCGCTCGTGCTTGTCCCGCCTGAACTCGTGCTTGTTGCAGCCAATACCTGACCATCAGTTTTTTTCCAATGTCTCAGCCTTTCTAGCTTTGCTCGGGCTCATTATTCCGTTTCAGCCGTTTTAGGGCTCTGATAAGGAATCAACCACTTTCACCATTCCCACTAATTATATTTCTTTCATCGATCATGTGTCAATGACACCCTCAGCTGTATGGTGAGCCCTGAACGCGACCAAAGCTGGCGAAGATTATCCTCCAGCGAACGGGTTCCGTTCTCAGATGTCACACGTCACACGTAACACGTTATGCGTCACGTGTCACGCATCACACGTCACGTGTTACACGTCACACGCAAAAATCACACGCTACACATCACCCGTCACATGTCACGCGTTACACGTCACGCATCACACATCACACGTCACACGTCACACGTCACTCATCATATGATCGACCAATAAGGTCCATGTCACATCACGACAGCCAACAAACAGTTGTCCTGTGAAACTCAGATGGTAGCAATATCCATGATTGCCGGCAACGGCATTACGGGCATTGGCTTGTAAAGTTCCCTTTTACACAAGTGCCAAGTTCATAAATTTGAGGCGATCTAGAAAGTTTAGCCGCCTTCGTAAAAAGATGGTTGTTCTGCATTAACAGACACAATTACAATGAGTCAACTCCACGCAGGGCAACCTAGTAATTTCAAGTCATTGCGCCTCTGATAAGCATCCTTTCTGCGCGTGACTGCCTTAGGCTGGAGCACGCACATAGGTTGTTAGGGTAGTGCAAACGTCATTTGTCGTCGATATCACACCCGCCACCAGCATGCTAGGGCAGCGGTAAGACGCGACGAATGCGCTTCGAGAGATATAAAACACTCAGTCTAGAATCTGAAAGTATGTTCTTACTTTTCTAAATCGGTCCTTCCGCAACCAAGTTTGTTCGATTTCAGCAAGGCCACAAAATCGCACAGGAGCAGAGTTAGGATTTTGTAGCGTTGTGCACAACTCAATTTTCATACAGAAAAGTAAAAAATTCCGGCGCGCTGTAAGACCGCGTAATTCATCGCTTGATCATAACAATATCGCATTTTTCGTTCAATTTATGTTTACGCGTTTACCTTCATTCTGTTATTGGTGACAACTATTCACATGCACCATACTCTTTTCCCCGATTCGTCGTTTTTTCAGAACGCGGTCTGAGGGGGGTGGGGGTGGGGGTGGGGTTCGATGCGACTCCCTGGCGTTCCCAAAATAATAACGATAGAGCTTATACAAAACACCGGTGGATTGGCACCAACGGTATCTCGTGCCTGGTGCCACTTTTTTATTATCATGTCGATAATTTATCCCAATTATAGCAGATTAAAAGTCAAATTGTCCAGAAAATGGAGCTCTTTAGCTTAACAACACTATACATAAGAAACCATGCCTTGCGGCCATACGAGAGCTTAATAGACGCATTCCTTGTTCTATGTTGACTACAATGATGTATATTATTGTACGTTTTGAGCATACATTTATGATGTATGACTCTAATTAATGTTACAACGTCGACCCGCCGCGCGGATTTCCCGGCACCGCCCGTTACCGCTCGCCGCCCGCGCCGGGCCGTAGATCGCCGTGCAGTGTTCCTCGAAAACTGTTGCCGCTCTGAAACCAAAAAAGATGGGAGTATGCTTTTAGTGTTAAAACACGCGCAATGAATTTCCCATGGGCCAATGAAAATTTGGGCACGACTGCACAAAGTGCTGGAAAGATATCTTCAAAAAAACCTTGGTGATGGGGCCGTCGCATCGACCCCCATCAGAGTGATGGTGAAAAATGCAGGCACACATTTGACTCGTTGGAGGGACATGTGCATACAAGTTGTGTTGTACAGGGACTCGCGTAATTTTGCAGCTGACAATGCCAGCGATTTTATTTCCAATGGACCACTTAAGCATGTTGCATTGCAATGCAAATTATACCTTGTTTTATCAGGTAACTGAATGAAGAGGCATCTCTACCTCCCTTCAATGCGTTGTATTTCCCCCGTCCTGCTGGTCAAACCACTCCCCGCAGGTCCGTCAGTGTCCTTGCTTTCCAGGATCGGCTGCCTTGGGCGCCCACCCAGACCCGACCGATCTCCCTTTCCATCTGGTCTCGCGATCCTCGCCGCGCTCGCTCCCGCCGACCCACGCCGATCAGACCCGACGCCACTCCGACCGCCCATCGTCCCGGTGACGTCACACACACACCCTCAGCAGGACCGCGAGCCGGCCCACCAGCAGCGCCGCTCGGGGACATGGAGCGTCCGCAAGGTCACCGAGGTCACTGGGCCTGTTGGGCAACGGGCGACCCGGTCGCGGCCGCTTTGTCCCCGGCCGACTCGTGGCGCTGAGAGGCGCTTCGCCGGCAAAAAGACGCTGGCTAACGCGGGCCGGGCCGGGCCGGGCCGGATGCCGCCAGAGAGCCGCCGCTGCGCCCGGTCGGCCGGCCGGCCGCGGCGCGCCGCTCCAGCTCGGCGTTGCCCAACTGCAGCGGGCCGGCGGACGGCGCCGGCTGCATGACGGCCCTGGCGATGGGCGGTGCGGCAGAACCGGTCTGATCGGTGCCGACTTCCCGGGGGTGGATGCGGGAGGGGAGGGGCGGACGGCAGCAGTCAGCTGGCGTCGCGGCTGCCCGGCCGCGGCGCTGCCTCATGCATGCGGTGCCCGGGCCGGGCGCGTCCGACTCGGGCGGAGTCATGCGCAGGATACAAGGGACGCGGGGAATAGCCTTCGTGCAATGCCGTCGGAAGACGCAGTGGCGTTTTTGTGATGTGTCAACAGCAGGGTGTAGTATTTGCCACGCGGGGAGTGCACAAGACGTCTTCGGCACATTCCTCTATTTGCTCTTTGTGTACACAAACTGGAAGATTCTCACTGAAAGGTGTGTCTCGCCTCTCCCCATCTTTTTTTTTCTCTCTCTCTCTCTCTCTCTCTCTCTCTCTCTCTCTATCTCGTCTCTTCTCTCTCTCTATCTCTCTCTCTCTATCTCTCTCTCTCTCTCTCTCTCTTATCTCTCTCTCTCTCTCTCTCTCTCTCTCTCTCCATTTCTCCCTCTGCTGTCTTCGCTCACAGCAAGGTGTCACAATAAGAATCCGCCTGAGCTGGGCGCCCTGTATTCGTCGGTCCCAGATGAAGCTTCCCACGTCAACACCTTAATCGCGATAACCAGCCACTACCGGTAAAAAAATGCCGACAATGGCAAAGGGGTGTGGCAACGGCCGCAACAACCATGCTCAAATATGTGGTTATGTGACACTTCTCCTCTCGAAGCTACTTGGTATCGTGGCTCGGACACAACAGCGTTTATCAGCGTTCTCCAACTCTACCGGCGCACCCAGTCACGCCTGTCCATGCACGGGATAACAGAGTGATCTCGAGCTGATGGGGTCGACATTAGTCTGGCGTAGGGTAAGTGCCCGCGCTACTTATCGCGGCTCGCTAAAAACTTGAGCTGACCTAGATGAGGGCCTTCGAAACCGGTAGTCACCAGGTTGATGCAGCAAAGATTGCTAACGTGATAAAATAAGTGCATTAGGTATGTTAAGATAGTCTGTTAACCTGATCCGTGATAGCTAACGTCTATGTTCAGAATCTTAGTTTAGTTGTTCAGTCACCACTGGCACCTCTTCTTGGGGCTCAGTTTAGTTTTCACGTACCACGATAAGAGCCTCTCAGCTTACGAATAACAGCCGGCATAATTTAAGCATGGCCGGACAAAGCATGCTTAAAGTATGCGAATGGGTCCTGCTTGGTGTATTTAGTGGTGGGGAGACCTCTCCAAAAGATGTACTTAAACCTATTTCAGGTAAATAATGGCGATTTTGTCGGTGAAATATCTGCTTTCCTCATTGGCACGTGGTTTGACGTGATACCGAATCCGCCGTTTTTGGAGGACAGCTTGGAGGCGGAAGGCGCGGCTAGCACGAAGCTGGAGCACAGCGTCCCACTGCCTTTTGCACTGCTTCCTGGAAGTACTTCCTCGAGCCGTCCTATGTCGAATAGGTCATCTGGGCGACCGTTGAGCTGCGTCAAGGTCTGCTTGTATCCTCCTTTGTTCACAACACGAGTCCGTTACTCGCTGCGTCAGTGACATGCTGAAGGCCCGCCTTGTAAGAGTTCCAATGCAAAACAGCTTGTCATGTTGCGCTTGTCATGTTGCGCAAGCTTGCTCATGTCTAACGTTGCGCGTCAAAGGTGCCAAGCAAGTATCATTAATACTGAGTCTCATATTGAATCGCAAACAATGAAAAAAACAATGACGTCATAAACACATGCAGCGAGTGTCTGAAGCATCTTATGAAATTCACGACACACCAGCGTCCATTATTTATCAAGCGACGCCACGTTCCATTTCAAGCGAGCAGTGCCCGTGCGTACTGGACAACGCCGCGGTGTCCCAACCCTCCAAATGTCGCGGGAAAGCCTATTCCAGCGGTGAAACCGAGCGGCCGCCGCAAAAGCTCCGGTTCTCCTGCCGTGCCGTTATACTGTCACATGCCTGCCCTTTCCAATGCAGAGTCAGCGGTAGATTGCGATGACTCAGCCCACAGTTTATTTTCACCTGCTGCCGGCTGACAGCATCTCGGCAAGTGCTGGTCCCGCTGTTCGTGTTGTATGTGTAGCGCTGACATTTGTTGTGGTAGGCCTAATAGTTCTGGCAAAAATAACCGTCTCGCTCCTACCCCACCTCACCAAGAACAGCTGGGGACTGCGAAACGTCCTTTCTGCCTTGTCCGGAATGATTCCATGTGACGTGCGTGCATGTCGGCTTTCGATATGGATGCCAATGTGGTGTTCACAGCAGTGACAGCTGGATTGTTTAGTCATGCTGCATGTCAATCCGCGAGTGCAGCAAATATGCTGAGAGTAATGTGTCCAAAAACATAAGGGAGTTTGGGCACATACCCGAACAGTTGTGCCTGCGAGGGAGAACGAGTCTCAAAACCGCCGCGCGGGCCTGTGATCCGCACATGTCGACAGGATTCTGCAGAGGCACTCGCGGGTAAAATTAAGCGCATCCAGTCCAGCTGGTCCAACAGGGCTGTGCTCACACCCGCCCGCTACTGGTTTATAATGATTTGTATTCGCCCATTACAAACCCGTTGGCATTTTTCGCGACTTCAGTCCCAATTCATGGAAAGTGCTCAGGACCCGCTTGCGCCCAAACCCATCCTTTTGCGGTAATAATTGCAAAGGTGGTGTGAATGGCGCCAATTTTGAATGAAAGAAGCGCCGGCAGTGGCGTGGTAAAGCGATTTTTTTTAAAGTTTCTACCGAACTTTTGGTAAACATATTGCCCATGCTCGTAAATGTATCAGTAGTTCTCCCCGAATCTGTACCTAACCCAAGACATTATCCCTCTTTGATGGGTACCCATGACTTTACCCAGCCCGTGAAGTCCTCTCCTTCCCGGCATGGGAAATGCATGTCACTGTGGAATGTCGGGTAATGGCCATTGGCCAACCTTCAACAGCAAGATGATGTGCATTTAAGCGTGTTAACAAGGAAAATATCTGCGCTGTCATTGCTAACGAGTGATGTTTACAAAACGCGTAGGAGGAAGAGAAAGGTGAAGACCCTCTCCTCACAGTCAAATGCAGGCAACTCTGGCTGACCTCTGTGAGCCATGTGTCACACGTCACGTTCTTTACATGATCCCCCCGCATTTACCGCGCGGTCTGGGTTGTTTTGCGTGCAGCGCCAAACAGTTTTCATGCTTGGTCTACCTGTGGAGTTGGTCCACAAAGCACAGATGCTCAACTCTCAAGTCTTCCAGACACAAACAAACGCTCGAAGTCACACCACCCCGCCCTAAGGCGGCGGTCACTCAGACACAGCGCCGTTGTAAATGAAGCCTCTGCCATCGTTTTCGTTTTAAAAATGGCTGTCTTTCACCAGGACATTTGGCGCATGCCCACCCAAGCGCATATTTCCAGTCGTGATAGAGCGATAATGAGTGGAAATGATGACGGTGCCCGCGTTTTGCGACGTTTCTCTCCCCCAGTAACAGGCGTGTAGGGCGCACTGTGATGGGGTAACACCACATCGAATACCACCAATTACGGCAAGGTCAGGAAACCGGCCCACCCCGTCTGCGAGTGGCTGAACACAGAGCTGATTTATACACACGTCACAAATCGCTGTGAGCGGCTAATCTCCAACACTTCTGACTGATTCGAGAGGCTGTCAGCTAAGTGACGCGCTCATGTTCCTCAGGGTGTTCTGCCAGACTGCCGGGTGAACAACTTCACCACCGACTGGAACTCGGGCGTCAACCTCAACGCGCTGGTGGACTACTGCAAGCCGGGCCTGGCACCCAACTGGAAGAACTTGGACCCCAGGAAAGGGTGAGAACATGAGAACATGTCGGCAGGGCTGGGCCGGTATCAGGTCGGCAGAAGCTGTACATGCGTGACCTCGTGTCATGGAAGATTGGCAACGGTTTTCAATGTTTAGCTATCGCTTGCCATTTATTCTTCCTAAGCAACGACCGAAGTTTATCATTCTGTTCATGTTTCACAATCGACTTATGATCCTCATGCCTAGGGTTTACCTCGTGTTTCAGAGTGGAGAACAACCGCAGTGCGATGAGCCTGGCCAAGAAGCACTTCGGCATCCCCACAGTGCTGGATCCTGAATATCTGGCCTCGCCCTACATAGACGAGCTCTCTGGTGCGTCAAAATGGATAGCAATGACATGCAAACACTGAACATGTACCAAACCACGTTTCCTTGGGGCAGTGCACCCGTTCATTTGTCACAGCCGAAAAATACAGCTAAAGTATCGCAAAAGTACTGTAACACAAGTACTGTTGATTTAATAGCAGCGCTACTCTCGGGTTGTTTAGGACTTGAGGTAAGATGGGGATGATTATATGTCCGATTATCTAAAGCGCATTGGCACAGACGGCATATTGCTTATCAAGCTTCCCTTATGGCTCAAAGCACCTAATTGTCGTGTGCACGAAGTCATTCTAGGAGATTAATATCACAAATGATGACGTTCATTAGTCTTGCACACTTCAACGGGATCGTGGAACATTTCACGCTACATTGCTTCGTAGAAACGACTAATATTTGGCAATTACCTGTGCCCCATATGTATGATGACAGTGTTTTAAGCACGACCAATGGCGCATTTTGAAGGCTTTCAGTCAGTCTCTGCTGTTTTCTTTCGTGACCTGTCGACACTGGCCGCAGGCATGACGTACCTGTCCTACTTCATGAACAAGGACGGCCCGGGCTACAAGTCAACCCTGGACTGGGTGCGCCAGGAGCTGCCGGACGAGAAGATCAACAACTTCACCGTACGCAAACGAATCGGCGCAGCCAGACTTCCCGCCCATCGCCCCGGCCCGCCGCTCCAACCCACCGCTCCAGCCCGCGGCTCCAGCCCACCGCCCCAGCCCATCGCTCCAACCCGCTGCCCCGGCCTGCCGCTCCAGCCCGCCGCTCCACGCCGCCGCTCCAGTCCACCGCTCCAGCCCGCCGCTCCAGTCCACCGCTCCAGCCCGCCGCTCCAACCCACCGCTCCAGCCCGCGGCTCCAGCCCACCGCCCCAGCCCATCGCTCCAACCCGCTGTCCCGGCCTGCCGCTCCAGTCCACCGCCCCGGCCCGCTGCTCCAGCCCGCCGCTCCAACCCGCTGCCCCGGCCCACCGTCCCGGCCCGCTGCTCCAGCCCACCGTTCCAGCCCGCCGACCCGGCCCGCCGCTCCAGCCCGCCGTCCCGGCCCGTGGCTCTAGCCCGCCGGCCGGCCTCAGTGCCCCTGGATTGCTCTCAGACATGCGGATGAAACTGTTGCAGTGTTTACTGATTCGGGTATGCCAATTTACCAAGTACTGGCCAACGCTTTCGAACTATCGGAATATAACCGGATGTTAATTCAAAATAACAACGAAGCCCAACAATATGGTGGCTGTTGGTATTCTGGATGCTTAAAATGACACCTTTACGTGAAACGTTAGTTACTAAGGAGCACGCTCATGCCGATACTTTACAATCTGTGAATGACGCGATAGACCACAGTTACTCGTCACATTCAAACCGCCTTCACGTTTGACACTTCCTGGACCTTTAGACGGACTGGAACGACGGCATCAAGCTGAACAAGCTGATTCGAAACCATGGCGGTCGCGTGCCGCCCCCGGAGACGCTCAGACGGCACCCGGACCACTGGGAGGACAACCTGCAGAAAGGTGGGTAATGCCGCTGGTCTGGGGGACAATCTGCAGAAAGGTGGGTAACACCACTGGTCTGGGGGACAACCTACAGAAAGGTGGGTAACACCACTGGTCTGGGGGACAACCTACAGAAAGGTGGGTAACACCACTGGTCTGGGGGACAACCTGCAGAAACGTGGGTAACACCGCTGGTCTGGGAAACAGCCTGCAGGAAGGTGGGCAACACCACTGGTCTGGGGGGACAACCCGCAGAAGGTTGGTAATACCGCTGGTCTGCGGGGACAACCTGCAGAAAGGTGGGTAACACCACTGGCCAGGAAGGAGTACCTGCAGAGGGTTGGGTAATACCAAATGTCAGGAAGAAGGGCCTGCGGGAGGTGAGTAGCACCATCGGCCTGGAGGAGAAGGATGAGGAAAAGTGGGCAGCTCCATCTGTCTCGGAAGAGATCTACTTAAATATGACCAACATCGCATGGTTAGGGACAAACTGCATCAAGGCGGGGAAAACCACTTGGAGGACGAGCCTGCTGAAGGGTGGGGGGCACCACTGGATGAGTAGCCTGCACAGAGGTGGGTGCATGTCACATCTCCCTCCACCCCTCGCATTCAAATCCGACAGCTGCTGCGTTGCTGTGTTTCCCTGCGCAGGAAGCCTCTCCGTGCACCTGACTCCCTCTGACCGTGCCGTGCCCTGCAGCGGTGGACGCGGGTACCCGGCTGGGCGTGCCACCGCCACTGATGAAGCCGCGTGACCTGGCCGACCCCGAGGTGGACTACATCGGACCCATGTCGTACGTGGCGCGCTACATGTGGCTGCCGCGCCGCGACGGTGCCGCAGCAGCAGCTGCGCGCCGTCTGCACCACCCAAGGCCGTTCGCGTCGGAGAGCCGGTGAGCAGTGCCGTGCGATGACAGCCAGGGGGAGTGAGGGGTGTTGGCCGCCGGGAGCCGGAGGGATGAGCGGTGAAGGCCGACGAGCGCCAAGGAAAGGATGGATACTGGCCGCTAGGAGCCGCGGAATAAGGGGTGCAGACCGCCGGGAGCCGGCGGGGTGAAGGGCGCCGATTGTGAGAGCTGGAGAAGCAAGTTGAGCCGGCCGTCCGATGCCGGGTTGGTGAGAACTGCCGGACGCCGGCAGCCGGGGGAGGGGGTGGCCAGCCTTGAAACCTGGGGAAGCGGGGGTGCCGGCGGTGGGAGCGGGGGTATGAAGGGTACTGACCGTGGGAGCTGGAGGTGTAAGCGGTGTCGGCCGTGGGAGCTAGGAGCGTGGCGCGACGGAGCGCGGTTCCGAAGTTCTCTTATAGATGCTAGCCGATGGGTTGCCGCGTCTCAAAATGTCCAAATGCGTCTGCGATGTAGTCATTGTGGCTGCTGCTGTTGTTGCTGCTGCTGAGCTTCTGGGAGGCGGCTTGTCGCGGCTGACGCTGCGCCAGGTTGGAGGCTAAGCCGAGAGCTTGCGGAGGAGTTTTATTGGGTGATGGTCAGGCGTAATGATATTACGGCTGCGAATACTTTGTTCTGAAATTGATTACTGAGAACCGGGCATCCTTCCCACACCCTTTTAAGTGTTGTTACCACATGTTCAAAATTGAAACGTATGAGATTTTGCACGTCTTGTGCATGTGGAGCTGTCAACACGATTACGACCTGCCACGGATAGGTATGTTGTCTTTTGTGATCACGCTCTATTAAGCATCGCTAACAGACCGGACTCCCATGCAGTGGGCCCAGGTTCGAATCCCGGTTGCGCCATGAACCCTGGGCGTTAATATAGCCCATGCAGTCGCTGGTGCTTCAAAACGGGGGCCTGACTACATGCATCGCATTATCTTTTACCCAATATAAATGTAAAACAGGTCTCATGTAGCACCATCCGCGCCCAGGTGACGTTTCGTCTGGACTTCCTGGACGGCTCGCCGGTGGACCCGGCCGACCTGCGAGTGGACGTGCTGGGCCCCGGGTCGCGGTCGGGCCGCGTCCAGATGCGGCCCGACGGACAGCGGTATCACCTGCACCTTCACACCCGACGAAATGGGCATGCATCAGGGGAGCTGCGCTGCATGGCGGCCGGTGCCAGCCCGGCCCCACGACAGCCGCATCACCTGCACCTTAACGCCCGACCACATGGGTCTGCATCAGGTGAATGACCCCCATGGCGGCCGGTGCCAGCCCGGCCCCACCACAGCGACATCACCTGCACCTTCACACCCAACGACATGGAGATGCACCAGGTGAGCTGCCCCCCATGGCGGCCGGCGCCGGCCCGGCCCCACGCCCAAACAGCGACGGCGCTGCAAGTATGGTGCAGCTTGAGGCTCCACCATCATCAGGCATAAGCGATTTGTCTATTGCGTGGGACGTTGCATTTGTCGGCAATAATCACATGCTGGAAAGCAAATAGTCTGGCCCGAAGTGGCCAGTTTGTTGACAGTAAACAAAATTGACTATTAAATCTTAAGTAACTCATAAAAGCTCCAATCCGCCATCATACGCCAACTTATCGACCTGCTTTTTAGTGTTAAGGCAGCGTAACGTGGCTGGGGGGTGTCACGTGACCAGGAATACCAACAGCCACTGCCGGCTGGTGACCGGTTGGATGTGACGCAATGTGTAGCATGACACAATGGCTGGATGGTTTCTATCTAAACAGTTTTTGATGCAGTCAGTACTTGTTTACGAAAGCAAATGGAGTGCATGTCCAGGATACGCTGTTAACTACTCTTGATCTCTTATGATTCACTTGCAGGGAACCTTAATTTGCTTGCTACCATCAAATGATGATAAGCGTTTCACATTCAGGAGCTGGTGCGCTGTAAAAGAAGCGTGACGGAGCAAAACAAACGTCATGCTAAAAAACGTGACCGCTAGCGCATGCTAAGCTATGCCCCCTGACCACGTATGACTCTGGTCGTGCTCCTGGCAGGTGAGTGTCTACCACAAGAGGGAGCTGGTGGAGGGGTGTCCGTTCAGCGTGTAACCCTGTCCATGCTCCCGGCAGGTGCCCGTCTACCATAAGAAAGGCCTTGTGAATGGGTGTCCGTTCAACGTGTAACCCTGTCCTTGCTCCCAGCAGGTACGCATCTACCACGAGAAAGACCTGGTAGATGGGCGTCCGTTCAGTGTGTTACTCTGGCTTTGCTCCCGGCAGGTGCGCGTCTACCACGAGAAGGACCTGGTGGATGGGTGCCCGTTCAGCGTGAGGGCCGTGCCGCTCATCAAGCTGACGCCTCGGCCGTCCGGGATCGACCCCTGCGCGCTCGGTTCCACCGTCGAAGTGCTGGTGAGTCGGCCAGCAGGGGGCAGCTGGTGTGCACACGGGCCATGAGGTGGCAGGTGCGGACAGGAGAGGCTGGCGTTGATATTTGCCGTGGCACGTGAATCGTCTTCATAGAACACTCGCTGAACATAAAGTGAGCCCAAGGCAGTACATAGTAAGACGAAAAGGGAAACAACATGCGAAGCTATTCGCCTATTGTACCCTTGGGGCCAACTTAACCTTCGTTGCATTTGTCTCAAGCCCCAAGCTATCAATGCCAACCGACCTTTGCAGCAAGGACACCTGTTGCTTTCCTCCTTCATGTTATAATTAAGCACGCTCCTCCCAGCTGCCTCGCATGCCCCCCCCCCCCCCCCCCCTCTCCCTTGTCGTGAGCTGGGCGTGCGGTGGTAGAGGGCCAACGCCTGTCCGCCGTGATACACCCGGGCCTCTGCCCTTGCATACCCCGCCCCCCCCCCCCCGCTGTGACCCACCGTATTCATGCGCCCCGTCCCCTTCCGTGACACCCCCACACCCCACTATCATGACACACGAGTCCTCCATTGCCACGGCACGCCCCGCCCCCGCCCTGATTGGCCCCGCCCCCGACCTGACTTGTCCCCCCCCCCCCACCCTGACTCGCCCCGTCCTCTGCCCTGGCTCACTGGCCCCTGCCCTGACTCGCCCCACCTCCGCCCCGACTCCCCCACCCCTCGCCCTGACTCGCCCCGCCCCCGCCCCGACTTGCCCCTCCCCCCGCCCTGACTAACTCGCTTCCCGCCCTGACTGGCCCCGCCCCCGACCTGACTTGCCCCGCTCCCCCCCCCTCCCCCCATCCTGACTCGCTCCGTCCTCTGCCCTGGCCCACCGGCCCCCTACCCTGAGTCGCCCCTACCCAGCCCTGACCCACCTGCTCCCCCGCCCCGACTCGGCCCGCCCCCCCGCCCTGGCTCACCGGCCCCCTGCCCTGACTCACCTCACCCCCCGCCCTGGCCCGCCTGCCTCCGCCCTGACTCGCCCGCCCCTGCCCTGACTCGCCCTTACCCACTCCCCGCCCTGACTCGCCCGTCCCTGCCCTGACTCGCCCTCACCCACTCCCCGCCCTGACTCGTCCCGTCCCCTGCCCTGACTCGCCTCACCCCCGCCCTGGCCCGCCTGCCTCCGCCCTGACTCACCGGCCCCCTGCCCTGACTCGCCTCACCCCCCGCCCTGGCCCGCCTGCCTCCGCCCTGACTCGCCCGCCTCCTGCCCTGACTCTCCCCCACCCACTCCCCGCCCTGACTCGCCCGTCTCCTGTCCTGGCTCGCCCCCACCCACTCCCCGCCCCGACTCGCCCGTCCTCTGCCGCAGATCAACCCGACGGAGGCGAGCGACGGCCGGATCATCGTGACGGCGTACTCGCCGCTGCACCGGCCGCTCGACTGCCCCGTCTCCTGCACCGACGGCGTCTACTCGGCCAAGTTCCAGCCGGACGAGGTCGGCGAGTGGAAGATCCACGTCACCTACGAGGGCCAGCACATCCAGGGCTCGCCCTTCAACTGCTTCGTCTATGATCCGCACGCCGTCCGGGTGAGCGGCGCGCGTTGCGGGGGGAGGGAGAGGTGTGCTGGAGAGCTTTGGTGAGGAGGGATCAGCAGCTCGAGCGACTCCCGAGTCCCTTGGGGTATGTCGCCAGATCTCGGCGTCATAAGATCTGTGCAGTTGCAGGCATGTTAGACAGGCTTCGGTTGGCTTGTTCGGTTTGTGGTTGGTTCGGACATGTTTGCCTCTGGCGCACATTGCCCCAGCTTTGACTGCAAAGCAACGCGACTGCCTGCAGACTGACATGACCTCTTCCTAGATATCGATCCTTATTCCATCGGTACATTAACTCGACTTCGTCGTTTGCAAATCTGTTAACACATTGACCAGACCTGGAAGAAGCCATTCAGCATTTTACCATGCACAACCTCTACACGATACACGAGCATGCAAACAACAAGCAGCATTTCACACACCTCACCGACCCACCATTCACAGCACTTTCAGACAGGTAGAAGCTTGGCTTCCTAAGCTTCGATGGGTGTGGAAGGGGGGGGGGGGGGGAGTGAGACTACGAAAGTAGCATTGCTTTAAATCTTTGTCAGATACACAGAAGGTTGTGTGAGGACTGAAGTAGTTGTTTCCGCCGCGTTCATCAGGAAACGAGGTACCTTGTTTGAAATAAACGGAGAAGTGTCGGTGTGCGCGCGCACGTGTTTTTGGTTGGATTTTGTTTTCGTCCGCAATCTATTGTTTACACGAAATAGCGGATGAGTTGTCCAGACTTAAGCATGCGCGCTTTTGAGCCATTCGCGGCGAACCATTTGCAAACGCACTCACGTTCAGTTGTTGCCAGCGTATTGGCCTGACCTCTATAGTCACTTGACCTGACCCGTCCCCACAGGTGGGCGAACTGGAGGGCACGGAGCCGGACCGGCCGTTCACGTTCATGGTGGACGCGCGGGACGCCGGCTGGGGGGAAGCCAGGACGGACATCGTGTGGGAGGCGCGCTCACTGCCGCACACGCTGACCGAGATCGAGAAGGACTTGTACCGCGTCACCGTCACGCCCCCCGACTACGGAAAGTACCGCGTGTACATCTACTTCAACGGCATCGAGGTCAAAGGTGAGGCGCTGAGACAGCAGTCCAGCGGGACATGTTCTGTGAAAAGAACGGGGCT
Organism: Pollicipes pollicipes; assembly: GCF_011947565.3. Lineage (NCBI taxonomy): Eukaryota > Metazoa > Arthropoda > Thecostraca > Pollicipedomorpha > Pollicipedidae > Pollicipes > Pollicipes pollicipes. Next base: position 13,613,298 of record NW_023596461.1, on the reverse strand, counting down.
ACTCATCGGGACGAGTGTGCATTTTTCGGGACCTGTGTCACGTTAAAACGGAATCCTTAGCGCTCGTGCACCTGCAGCTATGCGCGACTGAAGGTGACTGTCGTCTGACTCTCGTTGGCGACTCGCTGCGCCGACTCTCGTTTGAGGACGCTTGCGATCAGCTGCAAAAAATAGCTATCGCAAGCAAGCGTTGAGTCCGTTCTCGCCAGAGGCAAGAACACGTTGAAAGTATATTCGAAGAGATCATTTTCTGAGCGTCCCGGTAGTGTGCGGTTAAGCTGCGCGTCTGGGAAACCAAAAGGACAGAGCTCGGCTCCTGCAGAGCCTGTCCATCCCGCCAAGACGAAATCCAGGCGACGCCATAAGTAGCCTCAACAGCTCAGTGTTTGACATAGCCCCTGTGAAAACGATCACTCTCTGGCTGCCTTGGATAAAAAGCTGCAAACAACCCCTGCTCACCCATCGACCCTGCTCCCACGCAGGTAACCCATTCAAGCTGCGCGTGGACAAGAACGGCAAGCACTCCATCACCAAGCGGTCGATGAACTCGACGGTGAACGCCAGCCGCCTGAACGAGCTGAACAGCCGGCTGAAGGCGTCGCCACCGCCGCGCGTCAAGAGCCCCGAGGAGGACATCCAGTGGATGCGCTCCACGCTGGAGGAGATGAAAAGTAAGCGAACGGCCGAGCAGGCAGGCACTAGCGGCCCGCTGAGGTGAGGTGTGCGGTCAGGTGCCATAGCCGATGTTTATGTCAGGGAGAGACAAATAGTTTCTCTCTTATCAGTGCGCCAACGTCTGGAAGAGAGAAGCTGCCTTGTCTTTTTCGGTGCCGTTCGTCGGTTTGGAAATGTACTGCAGTTTAGTGTCGGGATGTTGCGAGGGAATTGCAGCCTGTAATACTTTACATAGTGGACAAAGAGCTTCACGCATTGCTCCAGCGGGTCAGTCGCGTCTGGGCTACATCGTTTCGATAGCAGACGACATGTCACGGTGGCCGCCAGAACAAAGTCGAGGTGTATTTTGTCTGCACAAACGTATTTGCATCGTGAATGCAGAAAACCTCAAAGAACATCTACAGTTAAGTGTAGTGTACATCTTCACCTTCACCAGTGCTACAGTCTGCAGCAAGGTTAAAATGGTGACCCTAAATTTCATCTAGGCCTTGTGACATTTGAACAAAACGACTTTTGGACTCGAACTCTGTTCCTTCTAAAACTACTATAGTCTCGACTCAACATAGAAATTAACTCTGTTAACCTCTAAGATCCCCGAAATATTAACGAATCATCTCGTAACACAATCGCTCCACTCGGTTCACACCACTGTCCCTCTAACCGGACCACTAACGCCCCTCTCCCTCTGTAGGTGGTCTGCATTATCAGGACGCTCCACAATCGCAGCCATACCCCTATCGCGTCGAGCCCCACGCGCCGCCGGATGGCGGTACACACACGAGCCGGCTGGTGACGGAGCGGTATGGGCCGCGGGACGGCAGCCCGGCCGATCGGCGGCGCTCCCCCCAGCCGGGCGGCTTCACCACCAGGACGGAGCGGTACGTCACTGGCCCGCCGGCCGACCGCTCGCGCTCTCCGACCATGGTCACCAGCAGCGTCACCACCCGCACAGACCGCTACGGCGTCGACCCGAGGTCGGCCAGCCCGCGGCCGCGATCCCCTCAGCCGGGCAGCTTCACCACCAGGACGGAGCGGTACTCTACCCTGCCGCGGGCTGCCAGTCCCCCGCCTGTGGGGACAAGCTACACGACAAGGACAGAGCGGTACTCTACCCTGCCGCGGGCCGCCAGTCCCCCGCCTGTGGGGACAAGCTACACGACAAGGACAGAGCGGTACTCTACCCTGCCGCGGGCCGCCAGTCCCCCGCCTGTGGGGACAAGCTACACGACAAGGACAGAGCGGTACTCTACCCTGCCGCGGGCCGCCAGTCCTCCACCTGTGGGAACGAGCTACACCACCAGGACGGAGCGGTACGTCCCAGAGCCGCGCGGGCCCAGTCCAGCTCCGGTTGTCAGCAGCTTCACCACCAAAACCGAGCGGTATTCGTCTCTGCCGCGCGCCACCAGCCCGCGGGCGCCCTCGCCCCGCGGCGGCCGGCCGGAGCATGCGGCGCCGCGGCCCGCCAGCCCGCCGGCCATCACCACGTACACCACGCGCACGGAGCGGTACAGCTCCAGCCGGCGCAGCGTGTCGCCGCGGCCGGTCTCGCCACGCCCAGAGCCGCCGTCGCACACCACCACCGGGCAGCGGTACCTGAGCCCTCGGCAACGCTCGCCGTCGCCGCCCGCCGCCACGTACACGCGCCACGTGGAGCGGCACGTGGAGCGGCACGTGACGGAGCGGCGCAGCGACAGCCCGGAGAGCGGGGACGAGACGCGCGGCCGGCCGACGCGGCGGTCCTCGCCGCCCGTCTACTCTAACACGACACAGTACCGGCCGGAGCGGCGCGAGATCACGCAGAGCGTGCTGAACCCGCGGCACAGCCGGAGCCCGGCCCCGGTGGTCGACGGGCCCGGACGGCCGCGCGTCACGCGGCGCGTGGTGGAGGAGACTGAGATTGACTACATCTACCCGCCCTCCACCGACTCTAGTCCTGACCGGCGACCGCTGCCGGGCCGCACCGCCGCCACCAGGCCGGCGCGCCCGGAGGAGCGAGATACGCCCGAGCGCCGCCCGCCGCTGGAGAAGTACACTACTACCACGACGTACCGGCCGCAGGAGCGGGACCGGCCGGACCAGCGGCGGACCCCCGAGCGTTACACGACGACGAAGACGTACCGGCCGTCGGGCCGCGACAGCCCGGACCAGCGGCGGACCCCCGAGCGCTACACGACGACGAAGACGTATCGCCCACAGGAGCGGGACAGTCCCGACAGCAGGCCCACCCCGGAGCGCTACACGAGCGCGGTCACGAGAGAGTACCGGTCGCAGGATTGGCACAGCGTGGACCGCCGGGTGGCGCCCGAACCCCACCGGCCCGACAGCCGCGACACCCCAGAGCGGCGGCCTCCGGCCGAGAGACACACCACCACCGTCACCAAGACGCACCGGCCGCACGACCCGCGACACGCCCGAGCGCTACACCAGCACCGTGACGAAGACGACGCGCACGCGCACCACCGAGGAACGTCCGACGCCCGATCGGCTGGCGGTGCCGGGCCAGGCGACGCGACCCCCGTTCGCCATCCCCGGGGCGCCTCGAGCCGCTGCGCAGCGCGCCGGGATCGAGTCCCGAGCCGCCCTTCCGCAAGACGGCCAAGGTGGTGCGCAACGGCGTGGCGCGGCCGGTCGACCCGCCCGACCAGCTGCTGGACGAGCGCATCCAAAACGTGACGGAGCGCTACTTCGCGCCGGGCGACGCGCTGCCGCCCAGCAGCCAGCTGCTGGGCGCGCGGCCCACCTCTCCGGCCGCCGACCCGAGCCAGGCGCTGCAGGTGCGCGCGCCGCCCGGCGACGAGAGCTACGACGAGCTGCGCCAGCTGTTCGAGCGCACCGTCAGCAGGGTGCGCCGCGACTCCAGCGAGCCCGAGCCGGGCCTGCGCGTGCTGCGCGAGACCAAGACGCTTGACGACGGCCGCGAGGTGACGCGCGAGGTGGAGGAGTTCACCGACGAGCGGCGTCACTCGCACGCGCGCGTCGAGCGCTACAAGGTCACCGAGCCCGGCTACGAGGCCACCAGCTTCCACTCGCTGAAGCGGACGGTCGTCAAAGGTACGGGCGGCGCGGCGGACGGCGGAGGCGACGCACGGCTGGTCGCACGGCTTCTAACCCGGCAGCGGCGCTGGCTCCTCGCTGAGGCTCGCATGCTTCCGGGCTTTGCTGGTGGAGCGGCTGGGTCGCGACATCGAGAGACCTAGCTAGACGGTGAAGGATTCCTGCTGTGGAGAGGTCGTCCACTGTGTGAGCACTCCACGCATGGTGCCGACGTGACTAACCGCCTTATAATGGCCTTCTGGGGGCGACCTGAATGGACTGTTCGACGAGCCGCGACGACATGACTGGACTCAATTGGTACACGCTGCTGGTCTTCCCCTTCTGGTGTTTGTGATGCGAGAGACGCGCCCTTGTTTCAGATCATCAGGTGATTCGGGCCGCTGACCACCAGGACAAGAGGCTGGCTATCGAACAAGTCACCAACAACACCCTGAACAACACCAGCATTGAGGGTTGGTGATGAGCTGTTTCTGCGTAAAATACGTTCTCGTCTCAGGAGTTACTATGTTGAATCCGAAGTCCTTCGATCTTTACGTGACCTCCTCGTGCCCGGAATCGAAATGCGTGGAAGATGTAAGATAAAAATCACACCCCTTTACGCTTGGTATTGTTCAGAGGACAATATCAAGCGTAAATATCAGGGAAAGCGTAAATATCGGGGCAAACGTTTGATAACACTGTTCCCATTTTTCACTGCACATTCGGCTCGATCACCGCTCCAGTTCCGTTTACACTGAAACAGGTCACCCGCGATGGCAATGTGTCGTTCGCTCTCCGTGCATGACCACGTCTGTCTTTGAAACCTAATTCGCTTGCTCATGTGCGGGTGTGCACATGAAGTCTCTGCCACAATGTCGGCGTGTGCGCAGCTACGCTGCCTCGATGTGCTCTGTTGCGAGGCTGTGATAGGCATAGGCGGATCCTGGGGGGGGGGAGGCACGGGGCCATGGCCCCCCAAAACTCTGAGAGTATGTTTTGGCCCCCCAAAACATTCCAAGAACTTCAAAAAGTTTCGTCTACTTACTGTCTGTTTTGACTTTACTTTGGCCCCATCTGACCAGTTGACTTGAAAGTAATATCTTAAGTTACGAGTTTTGTAAACATGCATACTGTATATAGAAGATTCAAAAGCATTTCGGTGCTTGAATGGTGTCCCTACTAGGTACTCGCGAGAGGCACCATGCACTGGACCTCGGATCCCACACCGGCCAGCTGGCGACAAACGGCTGCTCCCCCCCCCCCAAAAAAAAAACAACTCCAGGCTAGATCCACCCCTGGTGATGGGCGCCCCTCTCTCTCTCTCTCCGGTTCCAGAGTGGAACAGCAGGGACATTCGCTCCCGGAGCCGCTCCGCCCTCGACGACCTGCCCTATGACCCGGACGCCCATATCAAGCACATCATCAAATCAGGTGAGGCGCGGCGCTTAGAGCGACCTTGGTGTGACCCTACCGTGCGGCGGCCGGTCGGTGCTCCGGCAGCCATATGTCGGGGGTGTGAAGCTGGAAGTGTGTGATTAAGTGGTTGCCAATTTGGATATGCCGTTGTCCCTGCCAGTATGCCTGTTCTTTGTCTCAATGGGCAGTTTTTCTCCGCTTACAAAAATGTCAGATATTTTTTTTCGGATGTCAGAGATTTGGCCCTTATTATGCAAAAGCTCACAACTGCTCCAAAGACTACGTTCGTAAGCGTAGGTAATGTGAGAAATGGAATGCACCTCTAAGTCATACCAGAAGGCTTATCTGCGTCCCTTTCTATCGGCTGAAATGTCGCATTACTGCTCAAGCGTGGCCTGCATCTACATTCCATATGGACGTCACACGACCGATACTAACGGTGCGGTCTAAAACCGGAATCATCGCCATCATCGCCACATATATTCCATGACGCTGCCCCGCTGCCGCCGCCCGCCCTCTGACTGCACGATGTCACCTGATGCGCCGGCCACCCCGCCCGCCCGTCCCGCCACAGCACGGCCGGACTTCGACCCGTCGTCGGCAGAGAAGATCCACGTGCCGAGGGCGGACCGCGACACCCTGGACCGCTCCGGACTGGACCGGTCCACCATCGACCGGTCCACCATCGACCGTTCCACCGTCGATCGGTCCACCGTGGACCGGTCCACCGTCGAGCGGTCCGAGAAGGTCGAGAGATACACTGATTCGCTCACTCGTCTTGAAGAGCAGGTATTGGATTGCTGGAGTTTATTCGCCTGTTTGTGGACGTTCAGCATTGTCATCCCGCTGGCGAATGCAGCAATGATGTTAACAGTTGCGCCAGTGCAACTGGGACACACAGTGTTTCTGCGCCGCACTGCGTTACTCGTTGTATAATCAGAGTGGAAAGATCAGTTGAACCAATGGGGAAAGCTGTTTGCTTACGCGAAACGGAATTTTCTATCGGACCTGATCCGGTAGGACGATGCGGCGGGTGTGATAGACAAAAGCTCTCTATGTACAGGCATTGAAGAATGCCAATTTGTCAAAACCGACGCACCGGGGTTGCTGGTGGTTAACGCGTCTGCGTTAACCACCCCGCGTCTGGGGAAGCGGCGGTACGGGGTTAGATTTCCCGCGGCGCCCGCCCTTTCTGCCAGGGTGAGAGGCGGACGGCGTCATATAGCCTTAGCAGCTGGGTGCGTCGTAAAGCCCCAATGACACACACGCACACAAAATTGACGCACTATCCAGGCTTTCCAACCTCCCGGGCACGGTATCTGCCGTCCGGTCATGCGCCAGAAGCAGGCCATCCACCGAAACCAGCTTACGTGGACCGCATCGTCATCCATATTCCTTGTGACGGGCTCGAGTACGTACTCCAGCTGTCATGATGCAGCTCAAGTACTCACAAGCCGGCCCGAGCACCCACCCGAGCTCGGATGTCCACTCGAGCCCGAGAGCAACATGTGATGCTGTGCAGTTGCGACGCTCTTGACCTGGGCCATGACGTACGTGCAGTGTTTATATTCACAATTGGTACAAGCTTACGCGTGGTGACTAGCATCGCAGGGCCTTATGTCAGCTTCCTTGTGATAAGTGCAGTCACAGTCTCGCGTTCTGTGCGTAACGTTTCCGTCTGCGGCGACAGGTGCAGTCCAGCTCGTCCTCGCGACTGCTGCAGTCCTCCTCGGACCGGCTGCTGCAGTCCTCCTCTGGCCGGCTGCCCCACTCTTCCGACATCACCACCACGCACGGTGACGTCACGGTGCGCGGTGCCGGCCTGCGCACGACGCCCGTGTCGCGGCCGGCGGAGTTCACCGTCACGGCGCCGCGCGGCACGGCCAAGGCCGACCTTCAGGTCACCATACGAGGTCAGCGGGCCGCGCCGCACGGCGCAGATCGGGTCAGGCGGACGGGGTGGCGCAGGCGGCTTGTGGGCCGCCGCTCGCTGCGGTCCCGTCGCCTCCGATGGTTTGCTCGGAGCTCAGATGGTTTGCTCGTAGCTTAGATGGTTTGCTCGTAGCTCAGATGGTTTGCTCGTAGCTCATATGGTTTGCTCGTAGCTCACATGGTTTGCTCGGGGCTCAGATGGTTTGCTCGTAGCTTTACTATCGCATGTAACGGGCCCGCTGGAATGTCATGAGGACGAATTTTTTTTTAAATGTGAACAGTGCAGTTTGTGTTAAAACTACATAGAGGACATGCCAAGTCGCCACCAGAATTGTACTAGCTGAGTAGCGTGGTGTACTCCGTGCTGCTTCAGACACCAGTGCCTGAAGATCCGCTGGCTCTGACGAGACATAACTGCCCTTGTAGAGAAGAAGCGTTTACGCCGTGTGCTGAGCAAACTGAGTTCTCTGAGTGCACTAAACAAATTAGAAAACTGGGAAACTCTGTCGTACGGAATACAAAGCTTTACATAATTACTGTTTAAAACGGCTACGCATTGACGCCATTAAGGCAGAAAATTCATATTGGGACGGGCCACGGAGATTGTATTTGGAAAGATATCTCAAACTAATAGGCGGGACACGCGTTTTGTTCCTTTGCGACAGCAGACATGCGCCCACCTCTGCACCGCCTCTGGCCCTGACTCGTCGTTGTTCACAGACCCATCAGACCGTCGCGTCCCCTGCAGCATCAGCAAAACCGGCGACGACTTCCTCGTCAAATACCTGCCCCAGGTGAGCTCGTGCGGACACACGGCATTGCAAACGTCGATGTTCGCGGGATGGGGAATTATCCCTAACAGATTTCCTCTGTTGAGAAAGTGAACTACTGATTTTCTAAAATGCGAGTTGAAGGATGAAGCATGTGAGATAAAAGCTCCAGAAACTAGTATTGCGGAGACCATTGTGACGACACTCAGATCAAGCCACGACGGTTGGAAATATAAACTTGCACCATATAAAACTCAGTTATCTATCATCATCGGGTGTACTAAAAATCACTTAACATTCTAAATGTAGTGTTTATCCTTACTTCTGTCAGCTCCGCCTACGTGAGCCTTTGCCATTGGAAGTCCTTTGGTATTACAACTCACCGCCTGGTGGCGCTGCTGATCCCTTGCATCACCTTTCATATGTAAAGTAATGTCATCATGCTTATCGTTACAAGCATAGCTCCTTATGGCCACACCTTCTCAGTTATATAAAGAAACAAGACCAGGCCACTGCACGAGCGCGAGTGGTCATACATCACACCTCGCGTTGCATGGCCTCATGCTCACACGATTCTGTTCATCACCGGCGGCATGCAAGTCGCGTTAATGACACCCTAAAAGGCGCGAACTCAAGATTATCGCATATCAGCGGACCATGGCAGCCGCCTGAGTACCCCCTCCCCCTCCCCAGACGGTGGGGGACCACGAGATCGACATTCTGCTGCGCGGGGAGCCGATCCCCGGCTCGCCGCTGGGCAGCAGCGTCTACAACACGTCCCAGATCAGCGTGGCCAGCATCCCGGACGGCACGGTCGGCCGGCCCGTCCAGTTCGAGAGTGAGTGGTGGCTGGCAAAGACGGCCGAGGAGGTGGCCGAGCAGGCGGACGGGCAGCCCTGTATGCGTTCGCTGATCTTGTGCCCGAAGCCAAAGCCAGTTCCTTGCGTGTTGATTTTCTTCGGCCGTTCGGAGAATATCGGTCGTGTCGGGTCGTAACTCCGAGTGCGCCCAAGTGAGCCTGAGTGAGTCGCATAGACATCTCCCGTGCTGTTGTCCTCGCGTTCCGCTGCAGCTGAGAGCGCGGCCGGTCCGTCCCAGTCCCCTGTGGCTGGCCAGACAGCCCCGGCGCCCGCACAGAGCGGCAAGCAAGCGACAGTCTCTCACGCCCCCCCCCCCCCCCCCCCCCGTTCCCTCGCCGCGCAGTTGATGGTTCCAGAGCCGGCGCCGGTAACCTGGAGATCCTGGTGAACGGCGGTCACGTGACGTCCTACGTCAAGGACCTGGGCCAGCAGCGCTTCATGGCTTCGTTCGTGCCCCACCACGCCATGAAGCACATGATCGAGATGAAGTTCAACGACGAGGACGTGCCAGGTAAGCAGAAACTGTCGGGACTCGTCTGGACGTAGGGTGAGCTTACTGTGCATCTTACGAATGCTGGAGTGGTCTGGCTTGACATTGCTTCTCTCTTGGAGCCGAGGAACTAATGTCAGGGCTTTGAATTCGGTTGAGCTTGTTCAGACGGCTGACAGAATTCGTGATAGGTTTAGACCAACAAGACGCATCCGATGATAGCTGTTTTTGTTGTACAATACTTCCTAATAAACATTTTACTCTTTCGACCAGATAAGAGCAAAATAAAGGAATAATAAATAATGGACTTCATAAATATCGCTCGATCAACATGGGTTATGAAGACCACCTTCCTATGAAGTTGGTTTAGTGCTAGGCATCAGCACCCCGCCCCATGCTTTTTGCATCTGATGCAAATCTGAAGTTTCGGAAGACAATGTCCGCAACAGAATAAAACTTGAGTGGCCTTTGCGGTTGGTCGCACGGCGTTCGTGCGCATGCACCGCTCGCTTAGGGGGGCTTTGCATGCAAGGCTGCCCTGCAGGGAACGGTGTGATAGCTTACTGATTTGTCCTGCCTGTAGACACTTTGTCCGTGATCGATAAGCTCTCAGCGGCTCGAGGAGTTAAATCTGAGAAGCATCATCTTTCCTTAATTATCTTTTCCATGTAGGTGTGTTACACTGCTAAATGTCCTGGCAGGTATTTTCAAAACATTGACGAATTCCCCTTTGATCGGACTGTTGATCACGGGTGCGAGCTTGTGTCTTGTGATTGGACGTGTCGTACGTCTGCACCTCGTGGTGCGCCCCTGCACCAAGCTGCGTTGCACTCTTGCCAGCTGCAGCTGACTAAGACGGAGCAAGAAGCTCCGTTATGCTCTCGCTAGCTGTAGCTAGCTGTGCAACGGATCCAGAAGCCGCATTACACCCTTGCTAGTTGCAGCTGGCTGTGACACGGAGCCAGAAGCTGCGTTACGCTCTTGCCAGCTTTCGCTGACTGTAATACGGAGCGCATGGCCATCGGGGCACCACAGTTGCATCAAACGCCACGAAAGTCTCCTGCTGTCAGGCGTCCTCGACAAAAAGCCTGAGTAAATGTAGATGGAAGCATAACTTACACCATGTAGTGTGCGACGTTCGCCAGCAGTCTGTGCGTTCATTGACCTTGGTTCTGCGACGCCAGCCGGTCGGTCCCAGCAGGCGCCGGCATGGAAGAGAGCGGCACTTAAGCCGAGTCCACTTCCCCGTGCAGAGACACAGCCATCGCATTGCGGGAAGGTGGTCTGAAAGTCACGTTGAGTTATGTTATAAGCGCCGTTATGTTCTTGTCTGAGCTGAAGACAGTCTTAACTGCATGAGGCAATTATAATGAAAGATAATGCATGCGCTTGGTAGCTGCAATACTTCCACTTTGCTCGGGCCGTTGAACAAATTAGATCACCTTGACTCCGCTGTAATGAACCGGGTTTGTCCATCCCTTCTGCAATTAGGCACTAGACACTTTCTCGCGGTCTGGGGGACCGTAATGCCAGCTCTGCAGGGTAAGGTCGGGCCTGGGAAGAGACCGTCAGCAATGGGGTTCATGTTCATAGCGACTTCGTTTCCAATGGCCACTAAGCATTTTGAGCACCAACTTACGCTGGAGTCGGAATTATGAACCGTGGTCTATTTTCCCGTCAGCTTAATTCAACAGCTCTCAATGTTATGCGTCGGATGCAAGAAATATCTCACATACACGCTGTCAAATCGATCAGATTCGAAATTCGAAAATGCGGCAGGTGACGCGGCATTCGCTGCGCGCCGTTTTATGCCGCGCAAACCAAGAGTGCACATGACATGTTCGGCTGCGAAACTGGTTGAAATAAGGGCTAATTTACAACATTGGTTATTTTTTGGTTGCACATGCATGAGCGACCACATTTTGCATCTAATCATTGCGCAAATATCCATTGTGATGCAACATAGCGCACACAGCGCCCGCCTTGAGCCGAAGGCACCGCCCGACTGTGGGAAAAATTGCATGGAACCCATGTTTCGTAGCATGATTACAGTAAGAGTGAACTTTTTAATAACGCCTTTTAGCTTGGCCATTGTGTCAGTGTGAATGTACCAGCTAGCATCGCCGAAGCAGGAACACTGTACAAGGAAGCCTGGTTTCAACTAACAAGCTTTGAATGAATTTTGCAGTTTCCAGGAACTTGACAGCTGACAAAAATTTGCAAACAACGGAAATTCTTCCTTTGTGTATAGTCCTCCCTCTTTAAGGGCGGGGAAGCTTATTGGGCTGGTTACCACGTGAACGCACTCCTGACCTTCGATGAATGCTATCCGATGCCTGTTCAGTTGTGCTGTGGCAGTTGCCAGCCACAGGCGGTTTATTGCCCTTTTCCGCCGCAGCCGCTGACCTCCGCCTCCGAGCCGCGCTTTCCCGGCTCGGCTGGTGGCGCGCACCGGGACACCACATGCGTGTAGCCGCTCCTTTCACGAGGCAATACACAAGCGGCGAGCGAGAGTGTTCAGCTTTTCTTAGCGCGCCGACTCATTGACTGAACGAAAACAAAACGCAAAGAATGTTCACCAGGCTGGTGAAATTCAGCTTGGCGCTCAGTGAGCCAGATCCGGAATATCTGGAGCGGCACGGAGTGAAGTACGCATGCGTGTAACTTTGGAAACTACTGATCAGCATTGGCCAGACTTTCAGAAGCTCACAATGGGGGTCAATTGGCCAAATGATCGCCTGTTTTGCCTGGTTGTAAGATGTGTATATCAGTGAGATGTCCTAACTATGACTTCAAGAATCGGAAATACAAAATAGCCGGATTAATCGAAATTTTCTAAAGCGGCCTATGCACGTTTTCAAAAGTGCATATTTCAGCTCCCTGTTCACCTCGTTCCACATGGATATAACTGTCCTCAATATGGCTTATGACACGAATAACGACATGGTTTTAAGCAAGCAACATAGCCTTAACAGCGAGCAAACGACAGCACTCCTATACGTCACGAGCAGACAGCGGAGCAGCCTTGGGCGGCCCGGGTTGCGGTACACCGCAACTACTGCCAACACCGTCAGTTGACGCCGCGCCGCCGCTGCGGGCGGCGTGCCGTACCGCACGCGAGGCAAGGCGGGGCAGCGCGAGACGCCGCTAAGCGTCCGCGACTTTCACTGCCAGGCGGTTCGTCGGGTCACGCCGGCGAGGGCTGCGCGGCGCGGGCGGCGGCCGCTGACGCAAGAGCGTGCCGTCCGGTGGCGCCGCCGCCCTGCCGCCCCTCCGCGGCGGCTTGTCGCCGCCCGTCGGCCAGCTGCTCAGTCGGGGTCTCGCGCTGGAGCATGGCCGCGCCCCGTGCAATTATCACGGCCCGGCGTATGGTAATGCGGCCTTGTTGGCGGCCCTGCCGGGCGGCGCGGGCCGGGTGCGGGTGGAGCGGGTGACCCCGGCTGTCGCTGGCTGTCTGGTTCGACCCGCTGATGGCTCCGCCCTCCCGTGGGAGTGAGAGGGGCGCGAGACCGCGCGCCTGCCGCTGGCTGCTCTCTGGACGGACTCCGGTGATGACTCCATCTTCCCGCACAGCGAGGGGTATACACCAGGCCGCCGCTGGCTGTTCGCCAGGCTGATCGGGTGAAAAATCCCCGCGCGGGAACGGCTGCCGTGACACCTTGGCCTCCCCGTCGGGTGGAGTGGGAGGGTCAGTGGAGGGGGCAGAGGAGACCTCGCCTGCCGCCAGCTGTGTGGGTTGACCCGATGGCTCCCACCCCACCTCAGCTGCTGCTGGCTGTCTGGGATGACCCGGTGGCGCCTCCACCTTCCCTGCGTGCGTGGGCGGCGGGCATCACACAGTCTTTGTTCCGGAAACAATGGTCTGCTACCTCACGGGGACGAGGACTGTGGCTCTGACCTGGCCTCGCTGGCCGACCAAGTCTGGTGAGGGTCGGCTTGGTCTGGTTTGGCCTGGTCTGGCCTGATAGAATCTGATCTGATTTGAACCGGTCCGGTCAAGTCCATGATCGCCTTATCCGGCTTGGTCTAACATGGTTCGTGGTGATCGAACTGGGTCTCGAAGACGAAATGGCCCGGCACGTGACACCCAACCTTGAGGTGTTTACTTCACGACTTGAGCAATATCCGGTTTGCCTCTATCTGACCTGCGATGGGTGGTCTGGGATCATGTAACTATGTGAACTGCAATAACGCCAGAAGCCAGGCCATGAAAGTAAGCAATATCAACGATGTCCACGTATGCAAAGCTGGGTACCTTTATTGCTGACTTTATCCCGACTCCTTGTCGTTCGATATATCTAACCCCTTAACCACAGCTCACCGGCACCGCCGTAGGCGCTGAATGACAGCTGCTTGAGTCACAAGACAAAGTGCCTCCGACAAGTGTTAGTAGTCGGCACCATCATCTCGCCAGGATCATTACCTTGAGCGCTGAGTGGGAAGCAATCAAGTTCCAGAGACCTGGCCCGGGCTGGCTTGATCAATTCATCATCATGGCACGTGAATACCCTGCCGGTTAACGCTTCCACTCCCGTGTTACCACATGGGCGCGGGATTGAGCACGGTCTGTTCCCAGTTTTTCTTCTATAACACAAGCATTAGACCCATGGTGGCTGCTGGTTAACATGGCAAGAATAAGTCCAAAACAGCGCCCGGCGTCCGTGGCAGCGGACTGGTTTTGGCTCCGTTGGCTCAGCACCGTGACAGATCCGGCCCCCACGGCGGCGGCGGCTCCTGAGTCACACGTCAGTCGGTGTTCCCCGACACATTCCGCGAACGGCGGCCGGCCGGCCGGCCGGCCCGTCCACCCGAGCCGGCCGACGGCGGCCCGCGCCCGGCCACCGTCGCGGGTGGGTGCCGAGTCACGACCGGCGCCGCATCTCTCCTCGAGGACGCCCGGCCGGCCGGGCCTCAGGGGCGTGACCCCCACCCCGCCGACGGCCGGCCGCCACCTGATCCGGGCCGAGCCGGGGGACGGACCGGAGGGGCCTCGGGAGGCTGGCCCCGGTCGGCTGGCGGGTCAACACCGCCGTCGGACGCCGGGTCGGCGCGTCGGCAAACGAGGTCGCCCGGCCAGGAATGTGCCTGCCGGGCGGCTTATCTGTTGACCGCATGTTAAATATGGAGGGCGAGCGGGCCACGCGCCGGCCGCCCGTACCCATCCGGGGTCCAGTACCTCGCGCCGTGGTGGGTTAACGTGTCACCCGAGGGCTAGCCGTTGGTCGGGGATAGAGAGCCACAACGGTGGTTTCCGTGACAGAATCCGTGACTCGCCGGCCGGCCCAGCCGGCCAAATCAGCCACACGCTCAACGCTCCATCGAGACCCTGCCCAGTAGCGCGCATCCGCTCCATCTGTCCGGCAGCCGTCTCACCCCATCGCGCCGCCACGCCCACGAGCTCTCGGACCTGCCTCAGGCCGGGCATGCCTCCCCCGACCGCCGCCGCCAGCCCCGCCGTCCCACGGGCCGCGCTCGGGCCGCCGCCGAGACCCGGAATTTCTCCGGCAGCCCGCGGCGCCACCGGTCGGCGGCGCGGTGGAGGGGCCAGCGCCGGCGCTGATTGGCCGGTGGCGCGGTAGAGCGGCGGGCGGCGGCGGCTGGCGACCGTAGTGGCCGTGCCGCGGCGGCGGCCACGTAGTTGTTGCGAGCGCGGACCGAGAAGATACAGCGGTGGGCCGGATCGACGGCTCCACCCCGTTTCCAGAGACATTGCTGGCTTTCCGACCGAGGAAAGTCTTGTGTTGCTAAGAGAGACGCGTGAAGAGACTGTGTGCGAGGATCGGACTGTAGTGTGCTGCACATCGGCGGGGATCGGGTTTAGCAGGTAAGCTGGTGCCCTACATTCGTCATTGAATGGAAAGCTGCCTCCGCACCCGCCGCCGCGGCAGACGAAGGACGGAGAAACCTCGTTGGTCCTTGACGTTCCCGTGCTGTCGGGCTTTCCACCGCTCCTCCCCGGCCTGCGGTGCATATTCCACAGCGCGTGCGACGCCGGTCGGCCGCCTGGCGCCCCGCGGGCCCGGCTGCACCTGGCTCATCGCGCTAGCCTTGAAAGGGCGGCGCCCGGACGGCGTCGACTGGGGTCAGCCGCCGCCCAGCAGGCGGCCACCCACCCGTGCGCAGCCGGCCGGGCGCCGTCGCCCTCCGCCCGGCGCGCCTAATCGCCCGGCGGGCACGGCCGGGCTCCGGGAAGCCGCAGCGGTGGTTACTCGACCGCGCCGGACAGCTCGGGAGCGGCTGCCACGGCGGACGGGACGGTCGCGGCCGCCGTCCGCCGCGGCAGCCCGGCTGACACGGCTGACACGGCTGTCACGCCGCACAACACGCCCGCCGCACGGGTCGGCCCGCATGCGGCTGCTTTGTTGCGCGAGGTGGGGTTGTTGCCCGGCCCGTGTTGATGCGGGCGCTGCAGGCGCCGCGGGCGATCGTGCCTCGGCCCCGGACCGGGGACGCGACCTTTGCCAGCGGGCGGCGGCCGGTCGGCCGACGCGCCCTCGAGGCGGGCAGGCGGTGCCGCCGGGCAGCGCCGGCCTGTGCCCGGCGCCGGAGACGCTGGCCGCTGCAGCTAACGGTAACGGACGGCCGCCGCCGGGACTGCACGGCCGCACAGGACGACATCCGGGGCCGGCCGGCTGGCTGCACCGGCGAGGCTCGCCTGGACCGGGGGCGGTCCACGGCCGGTGGACGGATGGTCACGGCCCCTGCAGGGACAGTCAGGGGTCGGTGGAGGAGTGGTCGGGGTCCGTGGAGGGCCGGTCAGGAGTCGGCGGAGGGGCGGTCCAGGGCCGGCGGAGGAGTGGCCAGAGCCCGTGGAGGGCCGGTCAGGAGTCGGCGGAGGGGCGGTTCAGGGCCGGCGGAGGAGTGGCCAGGGCCCGTGGAGGGTCGGTCAGGAGTCGGCGGAGGGGCGGTCCAGGGCCGGCGGAGGAGTGGCCAGGGCCCGTGGAGGGCCGGTCAGGAGTCGGCGGAGGGGCGGTCCAGGGCTGGCGGAGGAGTGGCCAGGGCCCGTGGAGGGCTGGTCAGGAGTCGGCGGAGGGGCGGTCCAGGGCTGGCGGAGGAGTGGCCAGGGCCCGTGGAGGGCCGGTCAGGAGTCGGCGGAGGGGCGGTCCAGGGCCGGCGGAGGAGTGGCCAGGGCCCGTGGAGGGTCGGTCAGGAGTCGGCGGAGGGGCGGTCCAGGGCCGGCGGAGGAGTGGCCAGGGCCCGTGGAGGGCCGGTCAGGAGTCGGCGGGGGGGCGGTCCAGGGCTGGCGGAGGAGTGGCCAGGGCCCGTGCAGGGCTGGTCAGGGGCCGACGCAGGGGCAGCCAGGAGCCGGCGAGACGGAATGCATAGGAAATTGTGGAGTGATTGGACGTGAAATAAGGGAACGTGTTGCGTGTTAGAGATCCGAAATTGTGTAACTTCTGGGGGGATATCAGTGAGGCTGAAGACGCGAGAGTAGTTGCGTTCTTTAGCTTTTCCCGTCGGATAATCCGGTCTCAAAAGCTTCAGTCTGCTGGAAACTGCAATGTAGGTGTGACTGAGTCATGAAAAATTGCTTTGTTACACATCCGGACCAACAGGTCAGCTCGAGCATGGCTCTTACATATGCATATAGGTGTGTGAAATGCCTCAAAATTACTCCGATCACATCGTTACTTTATGACATCAGCAGCAGCTCAAGCAAAACGCTTGCGTAAACGGTAGTTCTTGCGGCTATCCAGACAAAGCCGTGCTTTAAACAGGGCCGGGGCACGCACCGCACGAGTACATTTGAAATAGCCGGACCTTTACCGGGTGGCGGCTTCTCAGCGCCATTCCGGCACAGCGCTGCACTGACACATGGTCCTCAGCTGGGAGCCGGCCGGCAGTGATCTACGGTCGCCGGGGGGTGTTGCCGGGGACAGGGGGGGGGGGGGGCGCCCGTAAGCAGCTCACCGCTAGCTGACATATCCCGCCAGTGGCGTCGGCTGCCAGGGGGAGGGGTGCTGGGGAGGGTAGCGGGGGTGGTCGCCAGGGTGGGGAGGGGGGGGGGGGGGGGCGTGAGCAGCTCACCGCCGGCTGACATGTCACGCCTACGGCGCCGGCTGCCGGCGGCGTGACTTCTCGGCGCCGCAGCGCTCACGTGATGTGCAGTGTCGTCCACCGGGCTTACGTCAGCGCCGTGGTTACGCCGCGCACGGAGCGGCAGACAGACGGCGTCGCTGCCGAAGGTGACGCGACACGCCGTCAGCCCGAGACCGGCAGGGGTGGGCTGGCGGGCGACGGCTTAACGTCCTTCTGTCGCCGCTGAGGAGCCGGGCTGCGCGGCTCGGCCAGCCGGCGGACGCAGACGGCAGCAGACGCCACCGCGCAGGAAGCGAAAGTCTGATAAACGTTTTCGGCAGACACGCCCAATCTAGTTGACGGGGCTGTTGGCGAAGACAGTTAATTGTGTAACTGGGGACGCGTACCTGTCTTCCCTCGCTCTCGCTCCAGCTCTCTCTTTGTCTCGCGATTTTATATCATTTTACTGTTGGCATTTTGTGCTGTCACCTAAGCCGTGCATTGTAACCACGATCGTGAGCACCAGCCATACCGCAAAGATCTGTTCGATAAAGCGGGCCATAATGACAGTGCACCAAGGCGCCAGAGCACCCCGCAGCCGTAGCTCAGGCCCATTCAGCCCTCCCGGAGGCCGCCGCCTGGTGGGGGCGGGGCCACCCGGCCATCTCCGACCGCTGGGCCTTTGCGGCCGGGGCGGGGCCCTCTCCGGCCGCGGGACCCCTGCGGCCGGGGCGGGGCCGCCGCCGCCGTCACCGTCGCTCTGCAGACGCGGGCGGACGGCCATCTGCCGGTCGGGCGGAGAGCCGGTCCGTTAGCCAGCCGGCCGCGCCGAGCCGCCGCGCGCCGCACCCGACCTCTGACCTGCGCCTGGCTCCGTGTCACTGCCGCGACCGGCTCCGGCGCCGCCCGAATGTGGGACAGCGCCCGGCCCGGCCCGCCCGGCCCGCCCGGCTGCCGCGCGCAATGATGCTATCGGCTCGGAATGTCTGTAACCGGCCCGGCGAGGAGGCGTCTACTGCGTCACCCGCTGGCTGGTCAGCAGCGGCGCGGCCGCCCAGCCCGCCCACTCGCGTTGGCCCCTCGAGGCTTCATTCAGCTCGTGCGGAGCTGATAGTCGCACAACGCACTGTGTTTTCATGCAGTTGGTATGCACGATGAAATCTGATATAGTTATCTCAACGCCCGACTGAATTATATCGGCTGTTTGGCAAAGGTCCCTATGCGAGATTTGTACTTGTACGGGCCCAAGTAGGGCCCGGAGGCTTATTAAGAAGGGGCTTCTGTCTAAATGGTAAATCACGAAGGGCACATCAGTAGCCGTAGGAATGTTGGAGTACTGGCTGGCGAAACACATAAAAATAGGTGGTTCATTAGTCTTTGACAAGACCAAAATAGTCGAACGCTTTTTTAATGGCACCAACCTTGTTCACCCGGCAGAGAATCTATTTTTTCACCCCTTTATGCGCTGAGACGGCCTTTTGTCCGTGACATGATTAAGGGCACGACGTTCAGCTTTGGAGCTTTGGATGCCCGGTCGGATTTTGAACGTCGAACTCAATTTAGCACCTGTACACTTGGGATTATTTCGGGATTGCACGGGTTTCCGTCCTGAAGCAGAATGGGGTCTCATGCAGTTATTTCAGCTGCTAGCAAGCCAGAGCGCTATTAGAGCTACCTAACTGGTCATGGCATGCCCAGATTGATAGCAAATAATACCGGAAAGTGCAACTTTCAATACTTGCCAAATAAATCCAACAGTAAATCAGAGACACTTTGCGATGCCACAGTGAGGACCAATTAATTTTCTTAATAATTTTAAGAAAAATTACGTATCCCATGTGAAGAGCAGTTTAACGTTATGGCAGTGCATCTAAGTACTAGAATACTTCAAAAGAAAAATATTTTTTATCGCTAGATGTTCTAAGGGGGTTTAATTTGTGTTTGCGGGCTTAAGATGAACATCGTGGCGTCAGTTTATTCTACAGAACATACCGGACGATAGCGCACGTCTTGAGGCGCCATTTTGTATGCGTGAAACCATTTTCAGAAAAGTGTTGCTGCCGTTGGACGTTTTCCACCCTGGCCTGCGTGTTTCTGGACTTAACTAAGTTATGTGAAAAGAACGGTATCTTTAACAGTTAACGCGACACCAAATAATGCCCTTGAAATAAGAGTTCAAACAAGAAGTGTCCGGCAAGTAAAGCAGTGGTAAAATAAGCGGTGACTTGCCGCTTGTCTTTCCTGTCGATGTGTACATAGCTGCGAGAAATACGTAAAGTCACTGAGGAATGACGTGATGACATTTCCCTATCACCGGCGGTATGATTCGGTATTTAGTCGATTATTAGAAGTGAAATGAATGCCAGAAACCTAGTGGTTTCCAGGGAGCGACGATTGCCTCATGCTAACGGACCGATGGACCAGCCTCCTTCCGCTCCGTCATTCCGGTCATGAGCAGAACACCGCTAGGATCAGACGTGCTAGCCTGGATCCTCGCCTTCGGCGGGCCTACACGTGTACTGAATACTCTTCTTCGGCATGACTAGACACGCCAGTCCGAATCAAACGTTATCCAGCCGGCCGCCCAGACTCAATGTGAGGCTATCACACTGGCTCAAACCCTTGGGCGGTAGCCAGGCTCACATGCGGAACTTTGCTCTTTTAAGCGCTGCAGCTGCAGCCCAGCATCTGAAAACGTGACGCTAAGCCGTGGTGTTGCATGGAAATACCGAGTTCTCAATCCCCATTTACGTTCCCACTTTTCGGCAAAGCTCGGCTGGTTGTGAGGTTTTGGGTGCGGGTCCGGCGCGGGTCCCAGCCGCGTGCGGGACCGGTGCGGCCGACAGCCGGCGGCCAGCGGCGCTGCCTCGACGGCGCCGCCGGCGTCACGCGGGCAGCGCCGTTCCCAGGCCGGCGGCGGGCGCCGATCCCACGGTCCAGCGGCCGTGGTCCGGCCCGGGCGCCGGCGTAACCCGGCCGGACCGACCCGCCGCCCAGCTGGTCCGGCCCGAGCGCCGGCGCACCCGGCCGGACCGACCCGTCGCCCAGCTGGTCCGGCACGAGGGCCGGCGCACCCGGCCGGACCGACCCGCCGCCCAGCTGGTCCAGCCCGGGCGCCGGCGCACCCGGCCGGACCGACCCGCCGCTCCGCTGGGCTCAGCCTTGTGCACGTCCTGGCTAGCTCGCAGACTGAGGGCAGTGATGGGGTGCCAGGACCATACCCTCTCGCTTTCCACGTAATTCCATCATTAGAAATACGATGGTGTATGAAAGATTGTCTTGAGAGAGGTTTGTGTAGTAATTTTTGGAAGTGTCCATTCGCCCGCAAGTTATCTTGCCACTTGTCTTATGTCTTCCTATCTTCTCTTATGCATTCCTGTATCAAACTAAGTGGTGTCTGGGCGTTAGTCACACTGGCGTGACAAGCAGTTTCCGCATAAAGATCACGCCAGTGGGGCTGCGCCGGCGGTGAATTGATATGCCTAATCAGGCTGTATTATGATGGATCACATTTAGAATGGAATTTTGCTTCATGCGTTTAAATACAGCCACCATGTAGCAGACGCGGTTTGGTAAAAAACATCGCGACGTTGTCAAGGACTTAATGAGAGGTATAGAAGGGAACTTTCCGCCGGATTTTGATAGCAATGAGCAAAGAATGGCCTGCTTATCGACATATTTTAAAGGATTCGTGATATGGAATTTATCTATGAGGGTTTTCAGATGCAAGCTGTTTGATCCCACGAACCTCGAGTGTATGTGTGATTATAATGCAGAGCAGGATGTCCTGTATCCCGCAGTGTCTATGGCTGATAAACGAGCGATGATGGCTGCAGGTATGTTGCGTGACGTCGCCCGCGGCTGCCGCCTTGTATCCACCCGTGTCCGGTGTCTGTGTGCCGCTGGCCCACTCGCCGCGGACCGACCGTGAGGCCGCGCACCGCCGCCGTCTGTGACGCCGAGGTGACGCGTCCGCTGACGGAGGTTCGTCCGCCCCGCAGGCTCGCCTTGGGAGGTGGAGGTGGCCGCCATGGACGCTGCCGGCGGTCTGCAGGTGCTGGGCGAGCACCTCAAACACTTTCCGGCGTCCAAGCCAGCCTCCATTGACATCTCGGCGCCGGGCAGGAGCAAGGCGGACCTCTCTGTCGACGTTGTCGGTCAGTGTCTGCACGTGCCGGGTAGCGGGGCAGAGGGTAGGAGGGCTCCGTCTTCACGTGGGACTGACCACTGGTCTTCACCGCATGGCGGGGCGGGGAGGAAGCCTTGCCGGGTGGGGCTGGTCAGCGATCACCAATCCTCGTTGTAGAGAACAGGGCAAGGAGCCTCGCCGACGGGCGGGGAAGGTCACTGTAACAGAGGGCAGGGAGCCTCGCCGACGGGCGGGAAGGTCACGTAACAGAGGGCAGGGAGCCTCGCCGACGGGCGGGGAGGTTATCGTGACAGAGGGCAATTCGGGCCCTTGAGGCGTCAAAATGAGATCCTGAGCCCAAAATCGTCCCCAGCCTAAAAATGGGCCGCCTATTGTGGGCACAGTGGACTCCTTGGCAGAAAGGACTCCCTATGGCTACAATTCCCCCCCCCCCCCCGGGCGAAAATCCTGACTACGCCACTGGATACTATATTCCCTATTAAGTGCACGCCGTGGTGTCGTTTTCAGCTCAAAGCTAACCATCCGCGGCAAGTGCTTCTAATTTGTCTGACGGAACGTTACTAATGTGCCCTCGCTGTCGCAGGGATGGGAACCCATCAGCGGAATAGACACAGTAGCAACAATTACGTCTTTAAACGGCATGTGTGAGACCGAAAACATATGCGACGAATACCGTTAACGCTATGACAGTTTCAACGTTGTCCATGAGAATTCGTTGCAGCCCAATGACTAGGTACAGCAGGGGTGACACTTCGTCCCAGTCTCCCCTGCGGTTCAGGATCACAGCCAAAAATAGAAACAAACGACTGATAAGAATGGCGATATGTGCAGCTGTCATGCATAGTTTAAATTTTGCCATGCGGCTACGCGCAAATCTTCCGTCATGGTTTGTGAGCTGGGGTGAAAGCTCTGAGATTTTCAAGTAAGATAACCGGTGACGAGTTGTGCAAAGTGTGACACATTGGCGATTATCTGAGCAATGCAGACAGTTGGCGGTTTGTGCGCTACAGACCGTGGAATGGTCACTCCGTTGCATCACGTGGTTGCATAACGCAACATAGCACCGAGCCCCCCCCCCCCCCATCCCATTCTCGCGGAGCCACCGCACCGGATCTCGCCATCCCGACAACGCCGCGTCGCTTTCGCCCGTGCTTCGGCGCGTGACGCCGCAGCGCCCCGCGCCACGTACTGGCACGTGTCTGGTCACGGCACGGGATCACGTGCGCGGCGGCCCCGCGCGGCCTCGGGCCGGGAAGGTCAGCCGGCCGCCGGGGCGGGGCGCGGCGCCTTTTTCTTCCGGTGAACGACGGAGCAGGGCCAGACCAACATCCGGGAACCTGGCAGGCTCCGCCCCCGCCGACGCCGCTGGCAGGCGGCCAGCCAGTGGTGCACTGTCAATTCGTCCGCGATGCGCGAACCCCTTCTTGGGGGGGGGGGGGGAGCAGCATGGTCTGGTTTTTTTTTGTTAGACTCAGAGGGTGGATGCGGTCCAGTGGCCGGGAAGGCAACAGACATGGAGTCGTAAGCCTAAGAACGCGAGACACTGCGCGTTTATGACGACCGACGAGGGACAGAGCCATGCGGGCCGCGCTGATGGTCGGCAGGGAATTGCTCGCTGCAGTGACAACATCAAGCTTTTTACGAATCATGACATGAACTCACGTACTGATATCATCGTTTTAAACGAGAACGTCAGTGCATGACACAAATCTTAAGAATCACAAATTCATCATGTGAGTTACATCAATCAAATAACCGCCTTTATTATGGATGATGAAACTGGTTTAACCATTTCCATCCCCTAGTGCCTAGTGCTGATACGTCTCGAAAAACAAGTGTCATTTTGGAAAGTTCATACGCACACACACACACACACACCACACACACACACACACCACACACACACACACACACACACACACACACACACACACCCACACACACACACACACACACACCACACACACACACACACACACACACACACACACACACACACACACACACACACACACACACACACACACACACACACACACACACACACACACACACACACACACACACACACACACACACACACACACACACACACACACACACACACACACACACACACACGCAAATTTTGCTTTCGAACTGAAGTAAGCGGGACCCACCACTGCTTCACTAGTTGCTCAAGCAGGAAAACGTCCGACCGCTGACGCCACGGGTCGGCTGAGGCGCGCGTCGTGCGCGGCGGCCAGCAGGCGTGCCGTGGCGCCGCTGTTACATAATCCACGTCACGAGGACCACTGCGATCCTCCCGACTCCGACGGGCTCCAGACACTGGTGCAGCGTGCGCGTATGTTGAACAGGGGGCCGCGGTCAGAAGCGGGTGGGGCCTGTCACCGCGCCCTCGCCGCGACGCTGACCGGCCGCCGCCTCCGCCGGCAGGCCCGTCCAAACGGACGGTACCGTTCACACTGACAGAGACGTCCAGTGGGATCTTCAAGTGTCAATTCTCCGCCTCCGAGGTGGGGAGTCACGTGATCAACGTCAATGTCGACGGACAGCCGGTGAGTGTGGTCGCGTGGACGGCGCGGTCGGCTCTGCGGCTCCTCCTGGCCGCAGGCGCGAGCGCGTCTATTCTAGGTGACGTGTGTTCTCATGGTTGTCGGCCACTCGATGGCTAGGTCTGAATTAGTGGCTGGGCTGGTCGCCGTGAAATTGCTTATCGCTGCCGTTCGGTATTCGCGTGATGCTGACACATTCACGCCGCGGTCCGATGGCGTGCGTGTGGTGCTCACATGCTGGGTGTGAGTGAGTGTGTACACCCAGTTCTTTGCTGCAGATGGCGACATACTGGACGCCATGGTTGTATTATTGCTCCGTGTGGGCCTCATGCTCATGTGTTTTGAAATAGCACGGTTTGCGCTCGCGTTATAAGGCCTTAAGAATGGAATCATCTCGACTTGAATGATTGAGTCACCGCTGAGTGGGCTGCAATCCCCCCATGCATCTCAGGGATTACCCGGAGCCGGCTTCGTCCACGGCACCGCCAGTTTATTTGTTCTGATCCGCGTGTATGACGCGGTTCGCAAGCGTGCGCATGTGGCACGTGGTGCCCCGCCGTGACCCGCCCTGTGCCCCGCCCCCTGTCGCGACCCGTGACCCGCCCTGAGCCCCGCCCCTGTCGTGACCCGTGACCCGCCCCCTGTCGTGACCCGTGGCCCGCCCTGAGCCGCGCCCCTGCCGTGCCTCCGCAGATTCCGGGCAGCCCGTTCGTATCTAAAGCATACAACGCCGGCCTGATCCGCGTGTCGGACGTTCCCACGGGAGTGGTGGGCCAGACCTGCCAGTTCAGAGGTGAGCCTCGCGCTGGGCAGAGTGCCCCTGCCGCCGCCGCCGCCGGCCCTCGCAGGCGGGCGGGCCTGAGGAGGCTGCCAACGGGGCCGCCGGCACGCGGAAGCGCTACGCCCGCCACAGAGCCGGCTGACTTTCGGGTACAGCGGGCGGCACGCGGAATATGCTGCGCAGCGTGGTCAACAGAAGTGTGGTGAACAACGGTTCCTGAAGCTTGTTTATCCGCGCAGTGCGAAATGGGTCATCTTGATTTGACCCACGGATGATCGCTTAACTATCCATCGCTTTTCAACAACGTTTTGTTCGTGATGGTGTCTGTGTTCCGCTTCCAACGGAGGCCAACCGGTCAGGGTATGACCTCTCACCGTTGGAGATGCTGGCCAGCTGTCGTGGCCTTTCATTTCGCTATTCATCGTTTACCAGCTGGAGTGTATGGGTGACGTCACTTGCCTGTGTCCGGGTGGGTGACGCCATCTGCTGGTGATGCACGAATGTGACGTCACCCGTCCGTGCCCGCCAGTGGACGCCAGCCAAGCCGGCGAGGGCCAGCTGGAGATCTCCATCAACGACGGCGAGGTGCCGAACCACGTGCAGGTGCTGGGCGGCGGCCGCTGCCTGGTCACCTTCACGCCCCGAGATGCCCAAGACGCACACGATCGACATCAAGTTCAACGGCGAGCCGGTGCCCGGCTGCCCGTTCGTGTGCCGCGTGCAGGGCAGCTCGCGCGTGACGGTCAACCTGCGGCACCTGGAGCTGCTGCCCGTGCAGCAGCCGGCCAGCTTCCTCATCCACATCGACGGCGGAGGCAACGCCGAGCTGGCCGTGTCGGTGCGCGGCCCGGCCCACTCGACCCTGCCGGTCAAGGTCACCGGCAACGTGCGCAGCGGCTTCACGGCCGAGTTCACGCCGCTGGAGGTGGGCGCGCACACGGTGCTGGTCGAGTACAACGGCGCGCCCGTCAGCGGCACGCCCTTCACCTGCAAGGTGTACGACACGGGCCGTGTCACCGTCACCAGCATGCCGAAGGGCGCCATCGGCAAGAGCCTGCAGTTCACAGGTGGGTGCCGCCGCAGCCGGCAGCGGGCAGGGGTGGTGGCCCGCGCGCGCCCCCGGGCGCAGGGAAGCGTGCTGGGGCCAGGTGGTCACTTCACCGGAGTGGGGGGCGCTGGGACGGCGCAGGCACGGGCGCGGCACTCTGTTTGTTCGGTTTCGTGTCCCTCCGCTGGAATGAGGAAAACACGAGCAATGTTTGGTGCAGAGGCCGGCTGTTTTTTCGATCGGCTTATGTGGGCTGCAGGCTTTCCGATCGTGTTCAGCGGGGCATTGCCCGCCCGTTGCGATCGGGTGAATGCACGTTCCTGTGCATAGTGGCGCAGTTGGCTCACGAAAAATGCGCATCGGCACACACTGCGGGCATTTCCGGACTATTACTCACGTCAATAGTGGTGTCGGGGGCTCCGCCGGTGTTGGGTTTTAGCGCTTGTTGTCGGTCAAATAGGTCAGGAGCTAGTCGGGGTCTCGGTGCTGATGACTCACGCGGTAAAATTGACCTCTCGCATGCTATACACTGCACAAACATCCTGTTTGGCAGTGGTCCGTTACCTTCCGAAGGAACGAACAGCCCGCTGCAGTGGAAAGGCTCCGTTGTCCTTGAGAGGCTTTCCTCGCCTCTCCGGACGGCGGTGCGTGGGCGGGCCACACAAAGGGCCACTCACCGTAGCGGTTTGACCTCGGCCGCCGGGGCGGTCCTATCGGAACCGCATCGGACGTCCGAGCTCCCCACGAGCCGGCGCCGCGCCGCGGGCCGTCACAGCCCGCGGCGGCGGGTCTTCACAGCGTGCGGAGATCGGCCCGGGGAAGCCCAGGCTGGCTAGGGGCTCTGCTCCGTGACGGATCGCACGTGCCGTGACTCGGCTGTTCACTGGTGGCTGCTGCCGCTGGCTTTGGGAGTGGTCGCCGAGTTGTTGACAGTTGTACACGAACCCTGATCACGCACTGCCGCCCGTCGCCTCCGCACGGCGACTTCCCGCTGCTACCAACAGCCGCGCTCGAACAAAGATAATCGGTCGTCACCGCACCAAGGCCCCTGCGGAAGCTCGCAGTCGCCATACGTCATCATACATCATATACATCATCATACATACATCATACGTACATACATACATGCATCATCATACATATATCACTCTGAATACCGGCGTCTGCAAACCAGTGTATCCGTGTCCACGTCCCTGCGTCAGTCAGTCTCCCTGTGTGGGAACCCCCGTCAACCGGCCCGTCACGCCTGTGCCTCCAATCCAGCCGAGACCCCTCCGGCAACCCTGCGCCAGCGGACACATCGCCGATACCTCAGACCCAGCCGGACCCCTCGCAGGTACTCCTACACCAGCCGGGTCCCTCACCGGTACCCCTGCTTCAGCCGGAGCCTTCGCCAGTACCCCCTGCTCCTTCCGGGTCCCTCACCGGAACGAGCCCCTGCTCCACCTGGACCCCTTGGCAGTACCCCTGCACCAGCCGGACCCCTGGCTGGTACTCTTGCTCCAGCCGGGTCCCCTGCCGGTACTTCTGCACCAGCCGGGTGCCTTGCCGGTACCCCTGCTTCAGCCGGAGCCCACGCCAGTGCCCCTCCTCCAGCCGGACCCCTCGTTAGTACCCCTGCTCCTTCCGGGCCCCTTCCCGGAACGAACCCCTGCTCCAGCCGGACCCCTTGCCAGTACCCCTGCGCCAGCCGGGCCCCTCACCGGTACCTCTGCTTTAGCCGGAGCCCTCTGCAGTATACCAGCACCAGCCGGACCCCTAGCTGATATTCTTGCTTCAGCCGTGTCCCTTGCCGGTACTCCTGCAACCAACCGTGTCCCCTGCCGGTACTCCTGCACCATCCGGGTGCCTTGCCGGTACCCCTGCGCCAGCGAGCCCCGCGCCGGCGCGCCAGCCCGCCGCTTCCGTGCCGTCACGGGCCGCCGCATCCGGCCGGCGCCCGTTATCCTTCCGGCGGACTCACGGGCCGGCCGTCTGCAGGCAAAAACAGCTGGCATGGCGCGCCATCTGCGGTCCGGTGCCGCCGCCCGCGCCACTCCGCGCGGGAAAGCGCGCCACCGTGGGCCGGAGACAGTTCTCACGGCCGGTCATTCGTAATGCTGATGGCCGACGAGCAAATAATGACGGGCCGGCCGCCCTAATGCGGCCAGTACATGTCGGAACTTTGCCAATCAACGGAGTGGGCCGATTTGTTCCACAAGTCAAGGTTACTTTGCAGTGTCATGCCTGACCGCGCACGCTTCTCTGCCACTCGGACTGTCGTCTTCAGCTGCGGCACGCAGTTTGTCTGTGCTCTGACCTCTGGCGCCCCTCCACCCGCAGTGGACGCCAGCGAGGCCGGGGAGGGCAACCTGGAGATATCGATCAGCGCCGGGGGACGCAAACATCCCCACCCAGGTGCACCCGCAGGGCTCGGCCCGCTTCGGGGTCAGCTTCGTGCCCCTGGAGCCGGTCGACCACACCATCAACATCTCCTTCAACAAGGAGCCCATCCCCGGTACGTGGCGCGGCGTGGAGTGCGAGGGGGACTGTGTCTGCAAAAGCGGCATTGCCATGCGGGCTTTGTGTCACGCTGGGAGTAAATAGGGGGAATGGCTCCGCGTGAGTGTTGTGAGAGGTGTAAGATCGTGTGAAAAGTCATGCGAGGACGTCTTCTCTGAGGGTTGCGATGTTTGGGATGCTAACTGTTGGTCACCACACTGCCAGTTAGTGCTAGCGTTAGACAGTCACCACAGGCAGTGCCAGGGCCGCTAAAAAATTGCTTGCGTTAACCATTTAAGTCTGTAGAAAATATACAGATGCACTGAAGCTCCGAATTCGGCAGCGGTGCGCCGGTGCTGCTGGTGGCCCTCCATGTCCAATGAGAGATGGCCGTGTCAGGACGCTGATAGTGGCCCCCGTGTCGCACTGCTGCTGCTGACCCTCCCCCGTCCAGTGAATGAGAGGCGGCCGTGTCGCAGTGCTGTTGATGACCCTCTCCGTCCAATGATGAGAGGTGGCCGTGTCGCACTGCTGCTGCTGACCCTCCCCGTCCAGTGATGAGAGGTGGCCGTGTCGCAGTGCTGTTGTGACCCTCTCCGTCCAGTGATGGAGAGGCGGCCGTGTCGCACTGCTGCTGCTGACCCTCCCCGTCCAGTTGATGAGAGGCGGCCGTGTCGCGGTGCTGTTGGCAACCCTCTCCGTCCAGTGATGAGAGGTGGCTGTGTCGCAGTGCTGTTGGTGACCCTCCCCGTCCAGAGATGAGAGGCGACAGTGTCGCAGTGCTGCTGGTGACCCTCCCCGTCCAGTGATGAGAGGTGGCCGTATCGCAGTGCTGCTGGTGGCCCTCCATATCCAATGAGGGATGGCCGTGTCAAGACGCTGATAGTGGCTCTCTCCGTCCAGTGATGAGAGGTGGCCGTGTCGCAGTGCTGTTAGTGACCCTCCCCGTCCAGTGATGAGAGGTGGTCGTGTCGCAGTGCTGCTGCTGACCCTCCCCGTCCAGTGATGAGAGGCGGCCCGTGTCGCGGTGCTGTTGGTAACCCTCTCCGTCCAGTGATGAGAGGTGGCTGTGTCGCAGTGCTGTTGGTGACCCTCCCCGTCCAGAGATGAGAGGCGACAGTGTCGCAGTGCTGTTAATGACCCTCCCCGTCCAGTGATGAGAGGTGGCCGTATCGCAGTGCTGCTGGTGGGCCCATCCATATCCAATGAGAGATGGCCGTGTCAGGACGCTGATAGTGGCTCTCTTCCGTCCAGTGATGAGAGGTGGCCGTGTCGCAGTGCTGTAGTGACCCTCCCCGTCCAGTGATGAGAGGTGGTCGTGGTCGCAGTGCTGCTGGTGACCCTCCCCGTCCAGTGATGAGAGGTGGCCGTATCGCAGTGCTGTTAATGACCCTCCCCGTCCAGTGATGAGAGGTGGCCGTGGTCGCAGTGCTGTTAGTGACCCTCCCCGTCCAGTGATGAGAGGTGGCCGTGTCACAGTGCTGCTGGTGACCTCCCCGTCTAGTGATGAGAGGTGGCCGCCACTGACTGCTCGCCTTGTCCACAGGCTCCGCCGTTCATGGCGCACGTACAGTCCGATCCGAACCACATCGTGGTGAAAGGCGCGTCTCTCGCCTCGACTTGCCGTGGGGCAAGTCGTCGTATTTCACGCTGAGCAATGTCTCTGGAAACGTCGAAGAGGTCGAGGTCAACGTCGATGGTGAGTTTGCGGCCGCTCACGCCGCGTGCCGGTCGCCGACTTGTGTCAGCTGCGGTCAGTTGCGGGTGCAGCGCCACCCGGCGAGGCTCTTGCTGCCACTTTCGCTAGTCGGTGAGACCTCGTTTTTGCGTGGATTTCGCGGCGAAGAGACCTCCATGAGAGGCCGGCCGGCCCGAGTTGTCCGGGATGGCTGTCTGGACGTGGCACTGCCGGGCGGTTCGGAGCGTGCACTCGCAATCTTTGTCTTCGATGTCTCACCGTTACTTTTGTCGTTAACTTCCACCTCACCTGTCCTATGGTTAACTTTCCTGTGGAGGTCTGCTTCACCGGATGTTCTGCGGTTTTCGTTGTGTTCACGCCAGGCACCGCCGCACGGAAATGTCTTGCGGCGCACGATTCAAAACAAAACAATCGCCTGCCACCAATGCGACCGCACTGAAGCTTGTACGTTTTTGTCCTTCGAGCCTGTACATTATTTCCCGCTATTATGGCGGCTTAGACTTTGAAAGATTTGCAGACCTGGTTCTAATAGAAGCATTTCCTTCTTCTTCCAGGTCGTTATAGTTCCCCTAAAGTTCACTAACACTCGCTTACTAACGCTTACTGGATGCATGTGAATGTAGTTTAGTGCATGGACGATTGGAGACTGACAATGTTTTTTATCATATGTTCATTTATAAGACATACATGGCTTAAAGTGGTGTGTGCTTCCTCACTGGGCCTTTCTTTACATCGACAAATTCCTGATGAGATACAATGACTTTTCTTTCGGCTGCCATCGCTAGCCAGCTGCTTCCGGCTTGTTTCATGGGCCCACGAAACCTCGTTTCACTTGCTTTCATTTTGCCGCTCACTTTCCGACGACCTCTGACCCGCGTGTGCATGAGAGGTCGAAGGTCAGGGGCCTTCCGTTTGCCCGCTTTTGTTTCATTGCCGTAATTACGTTTGACTGCGTGCGCTGTGGTCGCGAAGAACGGAACATTAATTTCGCCTGGGGGCACCGAGCTGATAAATTTTGTGATTAATGGGTATAACGTACCGAAGGATCGATGTTACCTTGCACGACCACATAACAACTTAGACGTAAGGTTAGGCTGGTAGCCTCTGGCCATGCGGCCCGTAACCGAACAGTGCCGACGGAACGGGACGGACGGGACCGGGCGGTGGGGCCGGCGCCCCGACCCCACCGCCCGCTAACCGACTGAGGCGCGGGGAGCACTAACCCGGCCTCCGCCGCCCGGGGCTCCGTAACGACCTCGACCTGACCCGACCTGACCGCACGCAATGTGCCAGGCCCCACCGGGCTGGCCGTGCCGACCCAAGTCAAGGATGACGG
The DNA here is from genome assembly GCF_011947565.3 of Pollicipes pollicipes. Lineage (NCBI taxonomy): Eukaryota > Metazoa > Arthropoda > Thecostraca > Pollicipedomorpha > Pollicipedidae > Pollicipes > Pollicipes pollicipes. Next base: position 13,582,053 of record NW_023596461.1, on the reverse strand, counting down.
AGACGGCGGCCTGACTGTGGATTCAGTCCGCGGCTGGCCGGCGAGCACCGCATCCACGTGGCGTTCGGTCGGCTCGCCCATTCCCGGCAGCCCGTTCGCCTGCAAGGTGTATGACGTCAGCGCCATCAAGGTCAAGGAGGTCACCAAGGGCGTGGTCGGCCGACCCGTCACCTTCATCGGTGAGTGGGCGGAGTTGTGGCTCGGGCTTAATTCTTGATGGAATGGTTTCAGTCGACATGGTGCCCTTTTAAGCACGATGGCCACTTGCGACGCGCGGATACCGATTTGAAATGTTGTCGCTTCAAAGTCCGCGCAAGTTAACCGTCCTAGACTTAACGGAGCTTTAACATCAAACTATGTCAAATATCGTTCTCCATCCACGCCTTCGTGAACTCCCCATGAAGTTATGCGGTACTTTGCGGCACCCATGACCTTAGCAGTTGGAGGCGTGGAGTATCAGCAGCCGGACGGTGCGCTGGAGCGTGATGTCGGGCCTCGACATCTCACCGTACGGGCGGGTGCCGCACTTGACGGATCCTCGCGACAGCTGTGTGACGGGTTGTGTGACGCGTCGTACGACAGGCGTTATGACGGCCGTGTTACGGGCCGTCTGATGGGTGTCGTGGCGGTCGCGCAGCGGGCTTGTGACGAGCTGTGTGACAGGCTGTGTAACGGTGGGTGAGGGTCTGTGACGCCGCCTCCACAGTGGAGACGATGAACGCCGGGCCGGGTAACCTGGAGGTGACGGTCAACAACGGCCAGGTGCCGACGTCGGCCCAGTCGCAGGGCCAGCACAAGTACGCCATCTCGTTCACGCCCAAGGAGGCCAAGCTGCACCAAGTGGAGCTGAAGTTTAACGGCGAGAACGTGCCAGGTGAGTGGCCCACGTCCGATGAGGCCCTGGTGGGCGCCAATGCTGGCTTGCATCTGGTACACTGGCCGCTGAAAGGCTGGGCGACGCAGGTCGCGAGAGCCGTCCGCCGCAATGGTTCAGTGTTCGAATGGAGGGAGCGTTGGAGCCGAGATGTGCAGCGCCATGTGACAGCACCACCGCTTAAATTTCTTCTACGTCCCCTCTCCCCCATCCCCTTCTTCCGTTCTCGTCCACCCTACCCTTCTTTATCCCGCCTTTCCCCGTCCTGCAGGCTTCCCATTGCGCCGCGACCGATCTGTACGCAAGCGTGTTGCAGACATGTCACCTGTAACACCGGACCGGTGACCGTTGTTCGCCACTGGGCCGTGCGTGACGCTTCCGTGTCACGGTGGACCGCTGACCGCGGCTGGCGCCGTCCGGCAGGCTCGCCGTTCAACTGTGCCGTGATGGACGCGTCCCAGGTGGCCGTGTCCGGCGCCGGCGTCGGCAAGGTGCCCGTCGGACGCCAGACCTGCTTCAACATCGACACCCAGGGCACGCACGTCAGTACAGCCGCGGCGCGGAGCCGCTCGCCATAGTTTTTGCTCAGTAAAACATAGGGACGTGATTTCGCAGCCTTGAACAGATCGCACTGCGAAATTCAAAGCTAGTTTTGCGTGGTGGCGTTAGGCCATGAGCTTTGAAGCTAGACTCGGACCCGCCAATATGGTTAATAACGTTTCCTTTACATTTCACGACGCATTTTTAAGCATCCGCCACCGCTGACCCGCTGTCAACGGGCCTCAGTTGCCAGGTCTAGGTCGGCATCCCCTCTCCGCTGAGCTGTTCGTGCTGAGCTGGTGAGAGCTGGACGACCTCGTGTTCACCATCCTGTCCCGCTGATCCGTGTGTGATGTCTCAGCTGACCTGTATGTCCTCCTCCCGTCAGGGGCTGGCCGACCTCGCGGTCGCTGTCCTGTCCCGCTGATCCGTGGGCGATATCTCAGCTGACCTGTATGTCCTCCACCCTTCAGGAGCTGGCCAACCTCGTGGTCACCATCCTGTCCCACTGATTTGTGTGTGATATCTCGGCTGACCTATATGTCCTCCTTCCGTCAGGAGCTGGCCGACCTCACGGTCACTCTCCCGTCCCGCTGATCTGTGTGTGATGTCTCAGCTGACCTGTATGTCCTCTACTCTTCAGGAGCTGACCGACCTCGTGGTCACCATCCTGTCCTTCTGATCCGTGTGTAATATCTCGGCTGACCTGTATGTCCTCCTTCCGTCAGGAGCTGGCCGACCTCATGGTCACTGTCCCGTCCCGCTGATCTGTGTGTGATGTCTCAGCTGACCTGTATGTTCTCCTCCCGTCAGGAGCTGGCCGACCTGGCGGTCACCATCCTGTCACCACTGCGGCGCCCTGTCACGGCCGAAGTGTGGAGCGTGGACGAACACCGTGCCATGGTGGAGTACACGCCCACCGAAGTCGGTACGTCACCTCTAGACCTACCACCCTGCCTTACAGGGAAAGCGTTACAGCGTGCAAAATAGACGTGCAGGACATATGCGCAGCTGCTGCAACCTGCATTTGCAATGTTAGATTTACGAATAATTCTTTCAAAGAGTGTCCATGACACCTGTATTCAGTGCCGTCATTTTTAATCTCCAACCATTTTGGCATGCGAGGAAGATGTTGTTTGAGTACACCGTACGCCGTGCTTGTCCTTAAAGTGGCGGCGTCTTCGCAGGTGATCACAGCGTCGAGGTTCGCCTTGGGGGTATGCTGATCCCCGGCGCGCCGTTTGTGGTCAAGGCGTACGACGTGAACAAGGTCAAGGTGACGGACGTGCAGAACGGCGTGGTCGGCAAGCCCGTCTACTTCTGCAGTGAGTGCCCGGCCGTGCTCCGAGCCCTCCCCCTCCCCTAACTCTCCCCTCCCCCGAGTTCCGGCTGGTCGTGCGGTGGCCTTCCCGGAGTGTTCGGACCCCACCAGAGTGCTCCGGGACGCTGGGTGGCTCGTGGGTCCAGAGGTCAATCAGAACACCGCTGTCGTGTGTGGAAGTCGCAGTAGGACCTGGCCAGGGGGTGTCCCTTCTTCTCATCACTTGATATAAATTGGATAGTGCATTCCCTGCGCTGCTGTTGACCAGGGTTTGAACGAGTTCAAGTTCAGTCTGCCCGAAATGCTCATCCTGTTATTATTTCGGCTGCTTGGACTGTATGGTCACTCGAACCGAAGCACCTTGGTAAACGCTTGCATGTGAGGATAGCACCGGCCGGTGTGGCAAATGTTTGAGTAGATATGCAGTAATTGCTGTTTATGTCTTCCGCTCTCTGTTACAACATTAGGGATCGAGAATGCTGGCGAATCTCAAGCATTCATTTTCGTTGACGTGGTACATCTTCACCGCTCAGAGTTGGCTGCACGCTTGAATGACGCTAAAATGGTCGTTCTACCGTTAATGGCAGATTAACGACTGCGGCGTAGATAATTAATGAGTTGTAATCGGACAAGATAAACGTTCATAGCTATCGGTCCCCTGGGACAAAAGCAAGATAGTGCATCTTTGACTCATGGGGGAATCTTTGTTTCGAACGTTATTTCATTCAACACTTGTGTGCTGCGCATTCTGAACTCCATTTGGTTTGCCTTCTTCGCAACGGTCTTGTGTGTTGTTTAAAATGCAAGGACCTAGCGTTGCAATACTCATTTAAGACAAAATGCGTCCCAGTCTTTTTTGCGAATTACCTCCTCGCCTACAGATGGCGCCTGATAGGAATCGGTTAATAACCCGAAGCGGGATGTTTTACGAATTGGTACGGAAAACGTCTGCGATTTAATGATTTTACGCGATCATGTAATAATCTAGCCCACGAGGCGAGTGAACCTTTCTCTTCGTTCTTCATGGTGGCAAAGGCTCAGAGCATGCTTTAGTACCAGCCGGTGAGACCGTCCGTGATAAATCGTGACGGAACTTACGCCATGAGCCAGCAAAAGGCATCATAAATAACTCCCTTTCGCTCACATGGCGCGAGAACGTGAACGAATAGAGCACGAGAAGTCGCTGACTCAGCATGTCCTTGTCGCTAACGCAGTGCGGAAGCGTTATGCGGTTCCACATTCCAAAGCCCTCACGCTGCGGCGTAACAGCGTGGTGCGGCCATTTTTATAATAGCACTTTGTTTTCTTAGACCTTCCCTACTCGGCTCGATGATAGTTCACAGGCTTAACATCGAGGCCAACCCATTCCCAATCTGCTTCTGGGTTCCCCTAGGGCGGGCAGAGTCCATCAGTGTAGCACTGTCGAGCCGCTGCCCTCCGTGGACGGGTCTACCCGCTGGTCCGGGACTATCGCCCGAAATGGCCCTCTCCCGTGACCGGAGCTGACGGGTCTGGCACCCGCCTCGGGCAGTGCCGCGGCCTGGCACGGCGACGACGCACGACCAGTCACAGAAAGACTCAGCCCAAACCTCCACAAGCGCTGTATCACTGTTATGGTTGTGACCAAACTCGGTGACACGGTGACCTGAATCGATGACCTCCATCCTGATGCGCCGCCTGTGACCTGACGTGAGGTCTAACACAGTGCGACCATGACCTGGCGCCTGACTGACCAGACTTATTGGTGCTGTGACCTGGGCTGCTGCCCCAGTCGCCCCGTGCCTCCCTGACCTGACCCGTGACCAACGTCAGCCGACTTAGCTGTCGCTGTGAGCTGACCCCGTCGCCGTGCCGCGTCACAGTCGACGCCAGCCAAGCGGGCGCCGGCAACCTGGAGATCATCGTGTCCGTGCACGGCCGCAACGTGCCCAACTACGTCCAGTCGGAGGGCAACGCGCGCTTCCGGGTCAACTTCAAGCCCCAGGAGTCGGCCAACCACATCCTGAGCGTGCGCTTCAACGGCGAGCCGGTGCCCGGTGAGTGTCGCGCCACCGACGGCGTCGCACGGCTGTGGCCGGTCCTGCAGGACCAGACGGCCTGCCCGTACGGCTGTGGCCGGCCTGCAGGGCCGACAGCCTGCCGTACGGCTGTGGCCGGCCCTGCAGGGCCAGACAGCCTGCTCGGGCGGCTGTGGCTGCTCCTGCAGGGCCTCACAGCCTGCTCGGACGGGCCGGCCCTGCAGGACCTCACAGCTGCTCGGACGGCTGTGGCTGCCCTGCAGGCCTTCACGACTGCCGGTCTCCAGCGAAGAGGCACGGGCTGTGGCCGGCCCTGCAGGGCCTCACAGCCTGCTGGGACGGCTGGTGGCTGTCCTGCAGGGCCTCACAGCTGCTCGGGCGGCTGTGGCGGCGCTGCAGGCCTCACAGCCTGCTGGGACGTGTTGCTGCTCCTGCAGGCCTCACAGCCTGCTCGCACGGCTGTGGCCGCCCCCTGCAGGGCCTCACGGCCTTCTCGACGGCTGTGGCCGGCCCTGCGGGTCCATACACGCCCGCCGTGTGTGAGAACCGCCGTTGTCCGACTCTGAAACGCAAGCGGCCTTCCGTGTTCGCTGATGAGTGTCGAACCGCCTAGGACCTCCTGTGTGTATGCACATTCAGCATGTTGCAGTATTTGAGCCACCAGCGGTCAGTGGTCATATGCTGGGATGCACCTATCAGTGGCTGAGATGCCGGCTACCGCCACGACAATATAGTGCGCAAATATGACTTTGAAATGTTCCAGAATGCGTCGTCACCGTAAGAGTCCACAGTATGATTAACGCTCCTGTCCCTTTCCAGGCTCGCCCTTCACCTGCAAGATCACGGACTCCTCGCAGGTGGTCGTTTCGGGCCAGTCGCTGAAGATGTCGCCGCTGTCGCGGCCGGCCATCTTTACCGTGGACCCGCGCGGCGTGACCGTCACCGAGTGCGTCGTCACAGGTCAGTGGTGGTGCGTGGAGCGCCTCTTCGGCTGTGACGCAGCGGCCACCAGAGGGCGCTCAAACGCAGATGTGCGCATACGTCACAGCGGCTCAGAGGGCCGGAGAGGGATCGCACTGCTGTTGCCTTTGGCGCTAGCTCGTTTGTGCTGGTTTTGGGACAGTTTGTATCGGAAAAGGACGCATGCGTAATACCGGTGCACAGTTGTTCGTAACAAATGTGTGTTTGTTCGTTTGTTTGCCTCCCCAACAAACTTAAGGTATAACGTTCGAATGGCAAGAGGACGTGCGCAAAGGTCGTAAGCAAATGTCGGTATGGTATGAAGGACCCGTGTGAAACATTCGTAGTTACAAAAAGTTCCTCGAGACACAGAGTTGGAGCATAAAAACTTCACGCACAGAGTTAATGCATAAAAGGTTCGTATGCATGAACCACGTATCAATTGTTCGTAAGTAGATGCACACACGGAAAGATTCGTAACTGATGGGGTTTATTTGACAAAAGTATATGCGCAAAAAATTGCAAGCAGTGATCAATGCTTGCAAGTTTGTATGAATAATACTCATATGCGCATACACTCATATGGTTATGTAACGTCAGCTCTCCTCAGATTTTTTCGAAATTAGGTTTCCGTGGGATGTTCTAAGGCGTGAAATTCCATTGTGTTATTTCTAACTCTGCCAGGCGTATAGTTTAAAAACGACAGCTTCTGGATATATTGGGTCGGGAACAAACAAGGTCCTCATAGGAGAGGGTGTGTCAAAGTCGGTCCAGCGAGTACATCTTATTCTCTGGACTGGGCTTTAATTTATATAACCAATTATATAGCCCGTACCACCGGCGCTTATGCCCGGCGCATTCCACAAGGGAGCCGCCTCTCGCCGCGTCTGTCAGCTGGCTGTCCACCGCCAACCCTTACGCCCTCCCATCCCTCGGTGTCCGGAATGTGGTGGCCCCGCAATGACCCCTCATCTGACGCCCAATACCAAAGATGGGCATCTGCATTTTACGTGCAGTACGTATCTGCATGCACCTTTTTACGCACGTACATTGCCAAACGAAATTATCGCTGAGAAATATTCCTCATGAGTTTTGTGTAGCTACTTACCTGATGCATCGGCACGTGAACTTTTCCGCAGACTGCTTCTTTGTTCCACGAGCTTTCCCTGGCGAACTCTCCCCGCTGCGAACCTTGATATACTTACACCTAATCTGGCATACGAACATATGCCGTACTATACTTTTGTCCTACACTAAACATATGCTCGCGCGCACGCATTTTCGTTACGAACCTTTTTCCGGACGACCGAATTTATTCATTTACCAGTTAATCATCTTATGCAACCTTTTATCTTCCGAGCATTTGAGCGTTAACAAACGTCAATTAACCAGCTTTCATCACCTACGTGCTTTGTATCGCCTATTTACTTTATCCTAACGAACTTAGTAGGTACGCGATGTCTATGCTACGAAACACCTTGCCATTACGATCTTTTCTCTATGCGAACTTTTGTCCGCAACACGTTGTGCTAGATGGTGAATTGTCAGCATTGCCTCCAGATATCATGCTGTGAAAATCGTAGTCTCAGCGTTTTCCTTTTTTAAACAATACCACATCGATCATGGTCGATATATTTCGATATCAACGAAGGCATCAGATGACTGGCGCGACTTTACAATGCTGTTGACTCGGCGTGGTAACCAAGGACAGAGGGGGGGTATGAGGGCTGTATTTAGGCATGCTGGTGCATGTGCCATCTGCGGCCCAGTCGTGTGGGCAGGAACGCGGACAGGAATGCAGGCGGGAACGCGGACAGGAACGCGGACAGGAACCCGGGCGGGAACGCGGGCAGGAACGCGAATAGGAACGCGAGATTCTGGGCACTGAAGGTGCAGTATCTGTCCACCTGTCCTTACTCGGTACAGCAGCAATAGGTCCCGGCAGCATTGTCATTGGACGGGCTTGGTGACATCATGCCGTGTTGTTACGGCTGCAGTCAGACGTGCTGGCAAGATTACTTTGAGTTCGACAGGGGAAAAGTAAAACTCATGGTCTAAACTCGTCCCTGCTCCAGCCGTCGTAAATGGACCTGAGTGACTTATGCTCAAGCTTTGCTGGCAAAATCCAGAACTGAACGCACATTTGCATTGGCCATCCATAGCGATCCTTGGTTGAGCTTCCGGTATCGGCCTCACAGGCTGTTGAACATTGATCTCCCATCGTCTGTTGATCCCATCATTTTGCTCAACGATCCCGACGTTTTGAAATTTGCTGAGGCTAGCTTCAGCGGGTGTGATCGCCCCGTCTACACGAAACGAATATTGAGCGTATCAGGCGTTTCCGCTTCTGCACGACGTTCTCCGTTTTTCATGTGACGCTTTTCCGTTTTCGTTTGGCTTCCGGTATGACGTCACGCCTAAAAGCGGGTCGATTCTTTAACTCGGTCGGTGGCGCTGTGCCAAGCTGCCATCTCTGCGGTGACGTAGCCTCCCTAAGCTGAAAAGTATGCGCAACTGCAATTAAGATGGCTGGTGCGTTAGTTGGCATCGCTTCGGACCGCGTGTGTGAAGTATGAAAGTTCCAGAATTATGAAAATAATTTCGTTCTTACGTGGTGACTGGCGTACTATTCCATACGGCCAGCTGTTTCCAGGAGCATTTTCGGAGAATTCTACGAAACGTATTCCACAAGACGTCTTTCATGTGACATAGGTGCCCGATCTACGCCTTGAATTGACCAAAAACAAACAAACAAGCATGCCTGCGATCACGACAAAAACACGTGCCGCAGCCTAGCTTTTGCGGGATCAGACGACAGCCACTATGGCTGGCTCCCCGCAGACCGGTACGCGGCTCACTGCCTGGGTTGGTTTCATTATTTTTAAACTAGGTGTAATGAGGCTGTTTTGGTGACCATAAACCGGACAGTTTGGTGAGGCTAGCCGACTCCCTCCAACCAGGCAGAACGAATCGGCTACGGAGAACAATACGATGAACGAATGACTACCCTGGCCCACATTCGAGACCCAGTGGCTCGGTTTGTGTGGCAACGGTCCGCCACATTGGCGCAACAGCACCAAACTGCCTGGGACAAAGGCTTCAGACTCACCGGAGTTATAGCGCGGACTGGTGGCCACGCTCCTCGTGTCGTCATCAGGCATGCTGGAACGAACGAGCCGAGGTCCGGTGTCAGCGTGAGAAGAAACAAATTGTTCGGGTGCCACGGGGGTGGGCCTGCTTCTTACTAGCATGTTCTCAGCCTTGGAAATGTAATTTACCTAACTAACGGACAAGGACTAACGTAAGGACTAACGGCGCGCCGTCACGCCCATCGGCGATAGTGTCACCAGTGTCAGTGTCAGTGTCAGTGTATGGAGGCTCTCCATGTTCGTGGGAATGACTTGAACACGTCACGCGATGAGTGCATGCTACTGGTTTTGAGAAAGAGCTGTTCAATTCCTGAAAATTCACCAGCTGCAACGCGAAGGCTTGTGACTTTCTTTGAAAAACTGTGACTGTTCGGATGCGCAATCGAACTTTCTAGCGACTGCCTTGACGTAAGACGTGGCAGTTGACCATTTTGACCGGAGTGCAGTGAATGCAGCGTCCGGCTGCTATTCGAAAGGCGATGAGTTGGCCATTCCTTGGACGGGCGTGCAGAGTTGCGACACGTATCGCTCGTCATTCCGCAGCGAAGACCGGCCGGAACGCTGCCTGCCAAATGGTCAGTGGGAAAGTCAAGCGCTACAACAATGCGGATGACCACACCACTGTGATAAGAGAGATCATTAGCATGCCGTACTTCCCTGAAAAGCCTTGTCTTATGACGGCGATGCCCAGGCAATCGCTCTAAACGGAATAGCCGTGTTTTGTAATGTAAGTGCTCCTAGCGCTGTGCTACGCACATAACCTCTCCCTTAGAGCCCCCAGAGACAATGCCGGCGGCCGTGTCCACCATTAGATTGCGTCACACTCGTCACTGCGAGCACCGTCATTGCGTGACACGGACCGGGCGCTCGTGCCGCTCCAGCGCGTCCCGAGCACATGTAACCAGGCTCGGCCGCACGCCCGCGCCTCGGGCGCCGTCCGGGAGGCCTGCCCCCTCTCCCTCCTGCGGCCGCCACCGCCGGCGCTGGCGTCACCCGTCCTCGCGTCAGCCGCTGGCGCCATCGGCGTCCGGTGACGGGCCGAGAAAGCGGCGGCGTCCGTTCGTCAGGCGGGCATGCATACCGCGCCGGCGGTCCGCCCGCCGCGGTCGCGAGAAAGTGCGGCCGCCGCTGCCGCCGCGCCGGCAGCTGGCGGGAAAGCGTCGGGCCGGGCGGCGGCGCCGGGCCGCGCCGGGTAGTACCCGCGTGGAGCCGGACGGGGACGTCCGGTCACGGCCGGCGCGCGCCGCGCTCTCGGAGAGGTGTGACCGGACGCCGGCGGTGCGGGTCTGGCGAGCGGCGCGCGACGCGGCCATCCTCCGCGTCTCAGGAGGCTGGAGGGGAGCCGCGCGCTGGGCTGAGGAGCACGCTCGGCGCAGCTCGCGTGAGTGCGCGCGGCGCAGGCGGAGCAGGTGGTCAGGCAGACCGACGTAGTCGCGTGAGTCAGACGCCGGCCGTGAGGACGGAGAAATGCCAATAGGCTTCCTCCGTCCTGAATCTCTTGCCGTCGGTAGCTCTCTTGCTGGGACCGTACCTCGATGATCATTGATGCGGTACACGTCGTCTTTAGCTTGTGCTGTCATGTGCAGGGCCCCGGCTCGCGACCCTCAGGCGGCGCGTGGGAGCATGTCGCCACCAGATTTGCTGTGTTTTATCAGCTGATGTGTTGGGCTCACAGGTGATGCTCTAGCTGACTGTGGCTTAGATGACATTAAAAGTCGATTCGAGAAGCATTATCGGGAACGATTGCGCCTACTTATGAACCAGACACTTCATGTTATTTCCCATCCAGAATATACGAAGATACCACCTTAATACATTCCGATGTTGTCACTAGCCTCCATTTGTAGTACTGGTGCTCAGAATCTGCTTTGGTCCAGGAAAGCATGTTAGTTTGTGTGTGCGTGGATTACAGGAATGTTCCATATTGTGCGCTCATGTCAGCGTTGAATGTACCGCTGAATGTTCCATCTCGACCAGAATGTTCCATCTCCAGCGGAATGTTCCATCTCGAGCAGAATGTTCCATCTCGAGCAGAATGTTCCATCTCCAGCAAACGTAGATCGTGCATGATTCATGAATGTTGTCTTTCAACCCAGTGTTATCAACCTATACAAGTTTTAGTTTGCAGCCCACGTAGAAAGTACGTTAAACCTGTTGAATGACCGTTTCAAACTATGCTGTAAGCAATATCTTGGACCGTTTAATGTGTTCATTTGTTATCCAATAAGACCTGCAGCGCGGTACCGCGTTTGTCTGACTGTACGGCGGTGTACGCCGTGCAATGAAACGGCATTCACCAAATCAGAAACCGGCATAAATAATACAAAAATCATTGCGTTCCTTTGGTATTCTGTCTAACTGTCGCAATCCAAATCAGCGCGTCACATTTAGCCCTGCATCATGTTGGACCCTGTGACGGTGACTGCGACTGTTTTGCTCGGCGTCATTGGCACTAGGCTTTGCTGCAACGATGGTTAAGTCTGACCTTTATGCACATACCGGGAGCAAAGCGAAAGCTCATGATGCCAGCGGTCCGATCTGGCCGGCGAAAGTGTGGTCATGTTGATTAGCCGCTGTAGTGGCGTTGCGTTCTGTTGTGGTCTCCTCAGGAATGCACGTCCCGCAATCGAAAGCTCATTCGCATGCGCGCCGTTCCACCCAGCAGCACTCGTATCTTCCGCCTCCCCCCCCCCTCCCTCTCCCCCAGCTGGCAGCCCTGAGTGGCTGACTGTCGCCCACCTGGGCTGCTTCGGTCAGTTAGGGTGTCCTCCGCATGCTAGATTGCTCGACAGAAAACACACCTATGACCTGATGCAGTTTCATAAGAAAGTGATAGTTGTCATGAAGCTCTTCATCAGTGTATAACCATGTTTTCCAGGAGACTGAAAGCGTTGCAGTTTTCCTGCTATTCAACGCTACTGGTCTGGCTTATTTGCTTTATTTGTGTAATGTGTGGTGCCCATCAGGAAAACGTATTAGCATGATTTATAGACAGGTCTTAATTTCCTGTATGTCCCCTGGTGCAGTATGCGGCCGATCTTGGTGTAACTACAACGGTCAAATCCCGCCCGCCGACCACCCTGGCTACCCGCCCCCGTGACGTGTAACCATAGCCAGTTGTGTCCCTCAGTGGTGTCATAGAGGAGTGTCCCGTGTCCCCTGTGACCTCCCCTGATCCCACCTGACCTTGCAGCAGGACACCCTGTATCTCTGTGACCTCCCGTGATCCCACCTGACCTTCGCGCGTCCCGCAGTGATGTCGCCGGCGGGGGCGTCGGTGCTGGTGCGGCTGCAGCAGGACACCCTGTATTTCTGTGATCTCCTTTGGCCCCACCTGACCTCCGCGCGCCCCGCAGTGACGTCGCCGGCGGGGGCGTCGGTGCCGGTGCGGCTGCAGCAGGGCGCCAGCGGCCGGTACAGCGCCGAGTTCCAGCCGGCAGAGGTCGGGCCCCACACCGTCAGCGTCGTCATGGACGGCGAGCCCGTCGGCGGCTCGCCCTTCACCTGTAACATCTACGACGTCGGCCGCGTGGTGGTCACCGGCCTGGAGAACACCAAGGTGGGCCGGACAGCGGGCCGGACCGGCGACGCGCAGCTAGCGGCGCGCAGGTGGCGGCGCTCTGGCCGGGCCGCACCATTTGTGCGTGTGTGCGCTTTGGGCAATGCGAGAAACGGATAATGAGATGACCCAGCAGTCGTTGGTTTAGCCCAGCTTATCTGGCCCATGTTGTTTGCGTCGTTGATTGCTGTTGTAAGATGTGAAACAATTCTCAGCAGCATTCCGTATTTGCTTTTTTGCGGCTTGAGATAACACATCGAGTATGGCTTGCGTTTGAGCTTCACAATTTAAGCGTCCGGCGTAGCTGGGAATCGTTTGCGAATCTTGAAAGCAGAGGTGTGAACTGCTTCCACAACTTCCTCGAGGTGCAGCTAATCACGCCTCATTCCTGCCACGAACGCGCCAGCGCGGCGGCCGCTCGGTCCCTCTCACCAGTGACGTCACGTGTGGGTGTGACGACGCCGTCGCGCTGCAGGTGGGCCGGCCGGTGACCTTCACTGTCGACGCGTCCCACGCCGGCGAGGGCACACTCGAGCTGGTCGTCACCACCGGCAAGGCCACCGTGCGCGCCGAGGTCAGTGCCCCCCGGTCACAGTCGGGGCCACGGCGGCCGCGACGCGCGCCGCCTGGACCACGCGCTGTACGCCGGCTGCTCTGTTAAGAGGACTGGGCGTGCGCTTTTTGGCATAGTACTTTGATGCTTGAAGACCTGCTAGGCTTGTAGGTCCGCTTCAGCCACGTGCTGTCAATGTGTCTTTGGCAGTGGCGGCGATGTAGCCAAGGGTAGGGCCGTGGTGCAATGACGTCGTCCACATGAGCCATGAAGCTTACACCAGGGGATACTGGGGAATTTCGGAGGGATTCGTTTTAGATTTTCAAAATTTCGGAAAAAATGTTTGAACATATGAAAATATTTTGAGAAAACATCTAGCCCCGCAGAAAAATCTTGGCTACGTGCCTGAGCATTGCTGACGAGGAGGGCGTCAGGCTGCTCTTATTTCGGCAACTGTTCGTACCCGGAGCGAGCCATTCAGTACGTGCGCTGACCTCATGCTTTGCTGTTTCAGGTGGCCGCCCGCAGCCGTGGCCTGTATGACGTCACATTCGTGGCCCAGGAGGCCATTCCACACTTCGTGAACGTCACATTCAACGAAGAGGACGTGCCAGGTGCGTGACGTGGTTTTGGGCACAACACAGATTAGAGGCTTACAGTGATCTCGTTTTGCTCGCGCGATGGCCGTATGACACACTGTGATCTTCTGTGGCGTCAGCAACGCTTCTGTCAGCAAGCGCACGGACATAGCCAAACTAGCCAGCCCGAGAATACGTATATGCTTAACCCTGTCGGCAAATTGCGTCATAGCACCAGATGTATTGCCACGCCTTTCGGCGCGCCTTCAGAGCCGTGCTCTGATGGCCTGTGTGTCGGACGCTCACGGTCGCCGCCGGCCGCCCGCCAGGGAGCCCGTTCAAGTGTGACGTGCGCGAGCTGGACGCGCGCGAGATGCGCCACATCCAGCGCAAGGAGAGCAAGATGGTGACGGCACGCGGCGACGGGCTCAAGCAGGTGGTCAGCGGCAGCTGGGCCACCTTCGACGTCGACGCCAAGGGCATGGAGGGCGAGGTGGAGGTCAAGATCGTCGGTGAGTGGCTCCTTCCGTTGTCCCACGTCGTTTCGTCGTGGATTCCGTTGCTTGCTGTCTGAGAGGCATAAAGGCAAACATCAGTTTAGAGTCCGGTAGCAGGGTTTAGTTACCTCAGACCAAACTCGACCGCGATCCTTTTAACGCTACCATTGCCGATATCCCTTCGGTCGTTTTTTTGAATGGTCGTTTTCTGACCGACGTCAAGACTGACGAGGGATTCATGAGTTCCGTCCAAGCATTGCCAAGACCTATTCCAGTAACAATATTGCCGAAATATCCTTATTTTGTTTTTGACTATTTTTAAGATTACCTATTCCTAAAGCATAAAGTCACAACGAGCACGCGATGCGCCAATAATGCACTGCGTGCCATCCCCTGTCGCGGCGTGTTGTGACCTGACCTGACATGCGCTGTGACCCGACTCGGCAGGGCCGCAAGGCAGCGAGGTGCCGAGCCGGCTGACGCGGCTCAAGTCGGGCCTGTACCGGGCCGAGTACCGGGCGGCCGAGGTGGGCGCCTACACCGTCTCCGTCTACCACGGCGGCCAGACCATCAGCAAGCAGCCCTACGTGGTGGAGGTGGCCGACCCCAACCGGGTGCGGCTGCGGCCGGGCGAGCCGGCCGCCGCCGGACGCGAGGCCGTCCTCAAAGGTGGGACATACGTGCCGGACCGACCGGAGGCCCGATTCGGCCGTCCTGACGCAAGGTCGATCTTGTCGTTCAATAGCTGCAGGTGGTAGATGCTTCGCGTCGTAGCAGCTGTTTCCTAGATGCCCTCGCCTGGGATTTAGTGTAAATTTAATGTGCCAGGGATTCACGCGTAGCGTATGTGATGCGCAGCGACTCCGAACCGAACAAGTCCAAGTGTGTCTGCCAGCATGCCGTCACAGGTCGTGTGTAAGCCGGGGGATGTGATGCCGTCGCCGGTCGTGTGTGAGTTGGGGGATGTGATGCCGTCGCTGTGTGACGTCACCGCTGAGTGCTGTCACTGTGTGACGTCACCGCTGAGTGCCGTCGCTGTGCGACGTCACCGCTGAGCCCGCCCCGTCGGCCGCAGTGGACGCGTCGCAGGCGGGCCGCGGCACGCTGTCCGTCTCGGTGCGCGCCGCCGGCCAGGAGGTCAAACACTCGATCCGGGACCTGGGCGCCGGCCAGTACGAGGTCATCTTCACGCCCAAGGTGGCCATCCCACACAAGGTGGACGTCAAGTACAACAGTGTGCCTGTCTCCGGTGAGTGCGAGAGCCGCCGCCTGGCGTGCCGGCCACGAGACCGCCCCGCTGCTGGCTGTCAGGGGATGTTTTTTGAACAGAATTCCGCTGGTCGTTTCGCAGTGACGGGTAGTCTAAAGCTGATTTATTGGGGCTGTATGTGATATATTTTAAGCCAGTCAGTGGGATATTGACAACTTACTGCATTTAGGATTCTGTAGTGCGGAGCAACGCTAGTCAACTCACGCACTGTCGCGTGAATTAAGAAAATTAGGTGATTTCGTGAGGTTCAGGGGCAGGCATCATTTCGAGATGCTTGGGATGTTTCCCGGTCAAGTCGTCCAGACCATCGCCGGGCTAGCCGGGCCCTGCTGCAGCCGGGTGTGCGCTGACCGTGCGCGGCCCTCTCGCCAGGCTGTCCGGTGGAGATGGAGGTGCGAAACCCGGCCCAGGGCAAGTCCATCACGGCCTCCGGGCTCGGTCTGCACCAGTCGCGCGCCAGCAAGCCCACCTCGTTCGTGCTGGAGACGCTGGGCCACGCCGGCAAGGAGTTCGACGTGGTGGTGACGTCTCCGGGCGGCGCCGCCGTCCCCGTCAAGTGCTACCAGCAGAAGGACGGCAACATGCTGGTGGAGTTCGTGCCCGGCGTGGCCGGTGAGTGGCGGGAGCCGAGTAAGAGGAAGGATGGTGGGGAGGGGGGGGGGGAGCGGGGAGAGTCAGGTGCCACCGCCGAGTAGGCTCTGCCATCCGCCCGAGCGGCAGAGGGGCAGTGAGGAGGCAGGTGCCACTACGGAGCGGAGCTCTGCCGTCCGTCCGGACGGCAGAGGGGCAGGGAGATGCAAATGCCACCCCCAAGCGGGTTTTACCGTCTGCCCGAGCGGCAGAGGGGCGGGGAGAGGCAGGTGCCACGGGCCAGATATACCGGGTGACGTGTGGGCGGAGGGCGCCCGGGGCAGAAGCTGGCGCCGACTGCTTTCCAGGAACGGAAGACCCCGGGTGTCGATTTATTGCATCGTCTGCCATGAGTCTGGCACAGTGAACACCAATCGCGTTGTTTGAGGCCAACACGTACAACTGACACACTTCAGGGGACTAATTAACCACAGTTGAGGAATGCTCTGCCGGTAGTTTGTCGGTGAATGCGCTGCACACCGTTTTCAAAGCACACAACCGTCGTGTCTTGCACGACCGACTGAAGCTCAAACTTTTCAGGTATCATTTCGGCCTGTTCGTGAAATCTCCGCTGATTACCGCTGTTATTCGTGACATGGCGGGTACTGCTGTAGGGACCAACGATCTCCCTCTCCTTAGACTCTCGACCCCCGTCTGCGGCCGACATTTGATAAGAGATCGGCTTGCGTAGACCACATTCGTGACCCGTAATATGATCGCTATTCATGTCTGGGACCAGACGGGCTCATGAGCGGTGACAGGATCTGAGCATGCCTGGTGGCGGCGGCAGGACCTGAACATGCCTGCCCAGTGCAAACTCTGGTGTGAAGCCCTTTCAATGACTTCGTGACACTTCATCTCCCTGCTGTCCCCACATTGCCATCTGTCGGTCTGGACCGCACCGCGCCTGTGCCTGAGCAGCGCGCAGCCGCGTGCCCGACAGGCCCGTACACGGTGGAGGTGCTGCACGACCTGAAGCCCATCCGCGGCTCGCCCTTCACCTGCCAGACGTACGACGCCTCCAAGGTGGTCATCGACGAGCTCAAGGCCAAACAGTTCAGCATCAACGAGAAGATCACCGTCAACCGTGAGTGCCGGCCGTCCGTGGGGAGGGCCCCGACCAGATGAGACGTTCAGACGCGGGTATCGAGGCAGAGCGGCCGCTTTTGCTGCCGTGTGTCATTGGATTCACGTCGCTTGCTCCAGATCATTGGAGGCTTTTCGGCCGGGCCTGTAGTAGCATAAGAAAACGGCAGGCCGTAAGAAAACATCTGGCATTGCCCATGCGTGTTTAGGAAAGCACCGGCCTTACCGTTTGTCTGATTGTTTCGTCGATGACGTCACCGCACTGTCATCTACCGCGCTGCCCAATCCCGAGACGTCGCTCACCTTGTGACGTCACCTGGTCTCCAGTGAGCCGGCAGAGCGCAGGCCTGGCCGAGCTTGACGTCACGGTGACGTCACCGCTGGGCAAGAACCTGCCAATTGACGTGACGGCCACGAACGAGGACGGCGAAGCGATCGAGTTTCTGCCGACCGTGCCGGGCCGCTACAAGCTGGCCATCACCTACGGCGGAGAGGAGGTGCCCGGTGAGCCGACGCCAGCCGGGGAGACGCGGATGCCGCGGGGGGAGCGGATGCCGACAGAGAGAAAGCAGGCACTTGGGGGCTGCCACGAACGGAGCTGAGGAAAACCCTGCTCGGTGGCCTGGACTTGTAGGAGTATGACCTGAGTGGGCCTAGCTCCCACGTTCTGTTCGGGGTTCCCATGAACAGAAGTTCTGTTCCCACGAGGTTCTGCTACTTGCTAGATGGTCTGTTGTTGCGGGGTTATAGAGTCAGATCCGCTTATTGAGGGGAGAGGAGAGATGCTAGATGAAATGTTGTTATGGCAAGGGACACCGTGGTGCGCTGGAGCACACATATAAGATGAAGAATCTCAGAGGGTTTGTGACGTTTCTTTGCGGGTCCCATCATTAGCAATTTTAGGCTAATTTTCGGTGCATTTAATCATAGCATCTTAAGGAAGCAGCACGTGACACGTCTGCGGCCGGCCGGATCGGACACCCGCGGCCTGTAGTCGTACCCAGCTGACTGTGTGGCGCGTCGAGCACGGGCCTGCCGGCTGGCCGCTGACGTGCCGTGGCCGGCGCAGGCTCGCCGCTGACGTTCGTGGTGGAGGAGGAGGGCATGGCGCGCGTGTTCGGCGACGGCCTGGCGTGCGGCCAGCTCGGCCAGCCGGCCACCTTCAAGCTGGACGCCGTCGGCCTGATGGGCGAGCCGCAGGTACGGCCCGCTGTCGCAGCTGGGGCACTCCGCTGCGGTGCGGCGCACTGAGAGTCACTGGCGGTGAATCACTGTGTGGTGAGATGCACCCGACCCCACCACTAAAGGCGGTGGGGTAGGGGACGCCTCAACTCAAAATTCAGTTGTCGAGCACGCATGGCATCTGACTGAAGAACTGGCACGAGCGTTTCCTGTCTGTGTATGGCTCCCTCGCTACATCTGGAACGAGGCTTTCTGACGTGTATGGCCACGGCAGCACGCCTCGGAAACTATCAAGCGATTAATCGTGCGTTTTCGTTTAGTGACTAGCAAAAAAGATCGATACTAGCCTCTAAGTGTTAATATAATTCGCCAAATTGTGCTAAAAAAACCATGGCTGTAAGTTGAACCCAGTTTGTTGGCGAAGCGATCTTTGTCACTTAATTTCACCCGGCGGCTGCAATGTCATCTGAGCAAACATGGCTTGCACTGGTGGTAGGATACTTAGCCGTCTGAGGCACAATTAGCGGGCGGCTTCGGCCACTGACGGTGAAGTTGCTACTTAATGCATCAGGCGGGATTGGGTTCCCACCTCATTCCGTCCCCGGCCTGCCACCGCTTCTCTAGTGACTCCCTCGGTCCGTCCCCGACATACCCCCGCTTCTCTAGTGACTCCCTCGGTCCGTCCCCGCGCGCACCCCGCCACTTCTTTGGTGACTCCCTCAGTTCGTCCTCGGCTGCGCTGACCTCTCCGCGTCCGCCCCCGGCGGGGCCGCCATGACCCTGGCCGTGCCGCCGTCTCCAGGTGCAGGTGGACGGGCCGGACAGCGTGGCCAAGACCAGCGTCGAGGAGGAGGCGCCCGGCCGCTACCTGGTCACCTACACACCGCGCGAGGTCGGCCTCTTCGACGTGCGCGTCCTCTGGAACGGCCGCGAGGTGCCCGGCTCGCCCTTCCACCCCAAGGTCATCGACCCCAGGAAGGTACGTTACGGCGGCTGCGCTGTCTCAGGTCTCGGCTCTCGGGCTGCGTGTAGGTGGCCGTTTTGTGTTACAGTAGTTGCGATTTGTTTTGAGTTGTTTTGCTGGGTTTTGCTCCTGCCTGTGTGCCCACCGCACGCGAATTCCAAACAGGAACGCTGACGGATGTAGCGGTACTGTCTGGATCTGGTCTTGTCTGACCGGGGTCATATCTGGGCCTGGTGTTGTCTAGGCTGGGTCGTGTCTGGGTCTGGTCTTGTCTGGGCTTGGTCGTGTCTGAGTCTGGTCTTGTCTGGGTCTGGACTTGTCTGGGCAGGCTCGTATCTGGGTCTGATTTCGTCTGCCTTGTCGTGCCTGCTCCTGGTTGTGTCTGAACCCGGTCTGAACCCGGCCCGGTCGTGTCTGAACCCTGTCTGATCCTGGTCGTGTCTGATCCCGGTCGTGTCTGCGCCTGACCGGCAGGTGCGCGTGATCGGCGGCTGGGAGAGCCAGCAGGACCGCGAGGGACGGCTCGAGCTCTCGGTCGCCGAGGAGAAGAAGCTGGTGTTCGACGTGGCCGAGGCCGGACCCGGCAAGTATCGCCATGTTTGGCCGTCATCTACTCTGAAGTCCTCGCGAGTGTCGGACCCTGGGGAAAAGACTGAAGTGCTGGTGCTGGGGTTGGCAGTGTTACGAGGGGCACTATGTCAACACTCTTGTACAAACGCGTTTGTCGTGGGTCCAGATATATCTGCCCGTTGTTATATTTTCTGAGGCCGATCGGATGATAACCACATGCCATGTAGAGAGCATGGCGGCATCGGTTACCCTGTATAGCCATAGGGTTGTTGTATAGGCAAAGTTTGCATAATCCAGGCAGTACGCAAGTGTGAAGCATGTCCTGCGGGTCTCGAACGAGGATGACTGCACGCATGTGTTTCCCTACTTGAACATATGTTCAAGTTCAAATTCAAGTCAACTGCGGCTCACATAGGGCCGTGTTGCTCGTTCGTGCCGAGGTACCTCTCGCATAGTGCCGTCTTTGTGGCAACACGATCGGCGATCGTGCTTACACCACTCCACACAACATGTGCATTGTATCCAATGTAAGACTCGCATGACTTGCGCAGAAGCATGCGGAGTACGGGCCAGCTGACGTACTAGCACTCGGGCTGCCCTAGGCGCAATCTTAGTCCTACGAGGGCTGTCGGTCCCTCCCTCCCGCCGCCGCTCGGTCAGATGTCTTGTCCTGCGCCGTTGGGGCCGTCGGTCCCCCTCCCCGCCGCCGCTCGGTCAGATGTCTTGTCCTGGGCCTGGTTGCTGTCGGCCCCTCCCTCCCCGCTGCCGCCGCCCGGGCAGCTGTCTTGCCCTGTGCTGCTGGGGCTGTCGGTCTTTCCCCGCCGCCGCTCGGTCAGATGTCTTGTCCTGTGTCGTTGGGGCTGTCGGTCTTTCCCCGCCGCCGCTCGGTCAGATGTCTCGCCCTGTGCCTGGTTGCTGCCGGTCCCTCTCTCCCCGCCGCCGCCGCCCGGGCAACTGTCTTGCCCTGTGCTGCTGGGGCTTTCGGTCCCTCCCTCCCTGCCGCCGCCGCTGTCGCCTGCTGACCCCCGCCGTCCGCCGCCGACAGGCAAGCTGCGCGGTGAGGTCCGCAGCGGCAGCAACGCCACCATCCCGTGCCGCGTCGACCAGCCGTCGGCCTCGCGCTCCCGCGTCTCGTTCGTGCCCCAGGAGGCCGGTCAGCACCTGCTCTACCTCTACTGGAACGACCTGGCGCTGCCCGGCTCGCCCTTCCTCGGTGGGTCGGCGGGCAGGGCCGAGGCCAGACGTCAGTCGGTAGGCCCAGTCACGTGCTCATGTCAGCCCATTTCTCTTTCCTCCGCCACTTTCCCGGTAACTCCCGGGAAATTCCGGACGAGGTTTTGGCCTGTCATCCTATGGTGCTGACTGTGCCTGCGGTTTGCCGTGGTGGTAGCGACAGGAATCCATTCGTTTATTGAACCGTGTAATGCGGATGAGTAAGCCCCAGGCATAGAACAAGAAACGTGATTGAGAGGTATAGTTAATCTTTTATGCATTACCGTGCCTGTAATGCTATGATCGAGTGATTTGTGAAAGTTTTGTGCACCAAATGCATTCACTGATAGGTATGCGTCTACAGGCAAGCCGTCCGAATGTTTTATGAATCTTTCGCTGCAGCTACATGCATCAGCGGCCTGAGAATGTGACACCATTCTTGGCTGCTACGCGGCAATCAATCGGTGACTGGGCGTTGAGACCCAAAGCTCACATAATCTGAAACAACGTGGAATAGCTTTACACTAAACAACTGAGAGAGACTCACGTGAGACCTGCCCACGTTTGTATTGCAGCGTTCGCTGACGTAATCACTTTGTATTTCAGCGTTTGCTGACGTAATAATTTGTATTGCAGCGTTCGCTGACGTAATAATTTGTATTTCAGCGTTTGCTGACGTAATAATTTGTATTTCAGCGTTCGCGGACACGATGAGCTCGTCGTCGGACAGCTCGCGGGTGGTGCTGCGCGGTCACGGCCTGGCCAACGCCCGCTGCGGCGAGGAGGCCGAGTTCACCATCGACGGCTCGCAGGCGGGGCCCGGTGAGGTCATGGGTCACGACACGGCCTGACACCCCCGTTCGCCATACACGGCGGCACACCCGGACTCGTCCCGTCACCCCACAGGGAGAAACATGCTGGCGGCCTTTGTACCTAATCCGTGTATTGTGCAATGTCTTCTGCCTCGCCAGCGGACGCGACTTTGATGACTGCTAGAAAAGTTATCATTTGCGCGTCAGCACGCCGGTTCATTGAGTTATCCTCCTAAAGCATATTAGCGCCACCCGCGACAACCCCCTGTCAGCAGTGTCTCGCGTGACAAGCCCCTGTCAGCAGTGTCTCGCGCGACAAGTATCTGTCGGCAGTGTCTCGCGTGGCAAGCCCCTGTGAGCTGCGCATCGCGTGCTGTATCAGCCATTAGTGCGCCTCGTGCCAACGCTGTGAACGCCGTGGTGTGGGCCGGGAGGCGGTGCCGACGCCATGTCTGACCTAAGATGATCGGGCGGTGCAGGGTCGCCCGAGGTCACCATGAGCGGCGTCAAGGTCGACATCAACGTCCACCTGCACCACACCGGCAACAACATCTACCGGGCTGCCTACACGCCGTCCGTGGCCGGCGCCTACCTGCTCAACGTCGCCTGGTCGGGCAGGTCAGGTTACGCCGCCGGATGGGGTCAGCTCTCGCGACTGGTTGTGGCCGGCTAGCCTGGCGCGACCCAGGGTGGCCGGGTCAGGCTGTCCGTGCATCGGAGGTTCTCCGTATGGTTGGCAAACACTGATCTGTTATAGTCAGTTGATTGCACTTGCTTGTGATTTATTTGTGGTTGGAATTTTACTGACACTGGAGGACAGAATATCTTCAGCCAATCAGTGGGTGTTCAGAAAACGTCAACAAATATTTGCCTTTGCAACAAGTAGCTGCTTTTCAAGAGCCGGCGTTATGCCGTTTATTGTGGGTGTCACGACATGCGCGCTCAACACCCTCAAAGCACAGCGTTCCTGGGGCTGGCGTCAGCGGGCTCGTCGCCCTACCACGCGCGGCAGCTGACCGGTCTGTCGGGCCGCAGGCAAATCAAGGGCTGCCCGCTGAAGGTGACGGTGGCGGCGGTGGCCGACGCCAGCCGCGTCATCTGCACCGGCGATGGCCTGCGCGGCGGCGTGGTCGGCCACGAGATCAAGTCGTTCCTGGACACGCGCCGCGCAGGGCCCGGCGAGCTCTCCGCCCACTGCGTCGGCCCGCACAAGACGGCCTTCTCCGAGCTGTACGACCACCAGGACGGCACGTTCAGCCTCAACCTCAAGCCGCAGGAGCCGGGACGCCATCAGCTCATCATCAAATACGGCGGTACTGGGGCTGGCCTCTGGCGTGGACGGTGCCGACGCTCCGCCGTAGTCCACGAGGGTTGAGCTCGGATCCCAAACCTAGCCTGCTTTGCTCTCTGGACGAAAAAGCAGTGGAACTAAAATGCGTTTAAGTGTAATATTCTGGGAGATTGCTGCATGGTTTTAAAGTCGGTGCTCAGGGACGTAGGATGCGTATACTACAGCCGTGTTAATAGTATAAGCGTCTCCACAGTGAAATGGGGTGGGGTAGGGAAGAGGCGCCACGGGAGCTTAACCCTCGTCCTGATAGGGGGAGGGGGTTCGATGCGAATCACTCATCTCTAAGGCTTTTTGGGGATAATTCTCCGGCATGTTGTGCAGTCGCGCCCCAATTTTTAGCAGCCTCCGAGACATCCATTGTACGTGTACTAACATCAAACACAGGTTTCTACCTTTTCTGGTTTCGGAGCAGCAACGGTTTTTGAGGAACGATATACGGTGGGCGGGCGCGCGCGTCGGGCGGCGGGCAACGATGCCGCGGAACGTGCACGGCAGTCCGGCAATGCTACATTAACGGAGCCATATACCACGAATGTATGCTCAAAACACATAACAATATGCACCAACGTAATCAGAACTGAATGGAAAATACGGCTGTTTAAGTCTGGTGTCGCTACGAGGCAGAAAGTTGAATACTTCTTTGTTTTAGAACGTTAGGGCGTTTGCTTTAGAACAATCCTAAGAAAACAGAAAACGAAATACGGGTGGCATTGAAAATAAGTGCACCTTTTTGGACTTTGGTTCAACCAAACCTGTATCACCACCCGCCCCCGAGGCGGCGGTCCTATCCCACACCAACCGTCAGGTATGTCTCCTCAGTCTTACAGCTGGCGACGCCATTGATCATTGTTTAACGCATTTTCTACCTATAGTTGAGTCGTTTTCTGTACGGTGTTTCATATGACCACCGGCTTCCCTGTAAAAGCTAACGACAAGTACGTCTGATGGCTCTCACACCGTCTTCACGTCGACTCTCACTCACTTCAGTCCTCCAGTCCCGCACCTACTCCGTTCCGCGCAGTCCTCTGGCGCACCGCGCCCCCTGCCGCGCCCCCGAGTCAGCAGCACGACATCCCCACTCCGCCGTCTCCCCGGCGGTGCGCATGCGCCCTCCGCCCGGCGTGACGTCAGCGCGGCCACGGCCGCCCCCGCTGCAGGCGAGCATGTGCCGGGCAGCCCGTTCACGCTGCGCATCGCTGGCCCGCCGGACGCCAGCAAGGTGCGCGTCTACGGGCCGGGCGTGGAGCCGGGCGTGCTCTCGCTCTACCAGTCGCGCTTCATGTGCGACACGCGCGGCGCCGGCGCCGGCCAGCTGACCGTCCGCATCCGCGGCCCCAAAGGTGAGGGGCTCGGCCGGCCGCGCGGACCTGGAGGGGAGGGGAGGTCGCTCGCCTGCCGCCCGGCCGTGTTTGGGTGGCGTTAGCGCACGCCACCCGCTCGTGCCATGGTCAGGAGGCTAGTCTGTCAGGATAGACGCGAGTTTGTTCTCAATCCGTTCGTGCACGTTCGCTGCGCAGTTCTGCGTCAACTTCCGTTCGACCAGATACCGCCGGGGTTAAGAATACAGTGCTCGGAATGTGGACAT
Organism: Pollicipes pollicipes; assembly: GCF_011947565.3. Taxonomy (NCBI): domain Eukaryota; kingdom Metazoa; phylum Arthropoda; class Thecostraca; order Pollicipedomorpha; family Pollicipedidae; genus Pollicipes; species Pollicipes pollicipes. The sequence goes on along the minus strand of NW_023596461.1, from coordinate 13,557,342 downwards.
TTGGTAGCTCGTGCGTGCACCAATCAGAACAAACCTGCACTCTGGCTGGTGCACGTGCATCTACACACGAGAGCGCGGCTGCTGACTGACGGCCGCCCTGTCGGCAGCTGCCTTCCGTGTGGAGATGCAGCGCGAATCTCAGAAGGACCGCATCATCCTCTGCAAGTACGACCCGACAGAGCCGGGCGACTACAGGATAGAGGTGAAGTGGTCCGGCGACCACGTGCCCGGCAGTCCCTTCAACGTGGCCATCTTCGACACCCAGGAGGAGCTCAATCGATACCTCCATGTGAGTCGCCGTGCTGCTCATACGCTCGAGGCCAGGAGAGAAGGCTCGTTAGCAGTGATGCTGTGTTATTGTCTAATGTGTCACCGTATGCGTCTCTGAGATGAAGCAAAAGATTGCGAATATGCCACTGCATTCTCAGGCTGCTAAAACGATATTGTGCAGATCAAGCCGAAGACGAAATGCGTGACTGTGGAAATGAGGTGGTAAGGATGTGTCCATATTGTTGAGCTTTTTGCAATTTTTATGATGGCATGGTGGATGGCGTTGTGCACGAGGGCGCAGTGCGTCGTCGGGCCTCCTGTCTATCGGTCTTGTGACTCGAAGTTAATAATTGTTTTAGTCGGAGGAGGCTGAGCTTCTGCAAAATAACGCATCCTGCTCTCAAATAGATCTCGAATTGGGATGAGTGAGGGCGGGAAGCACTGCGGTGTCAGAACTGAGACATTATACCAGGCGGTGGTTAAGAATTTTGGACGTGTTGAGACAAACGCGAATGAGACAAACATCACCGACTGATCCCCAGGGCGTCCTGTCTGTTTTGCATCAGATTACGAAACTGGATTCTGAAAATCATGCAAGAAACGTCACTGTGAAAGGAAACAACCTCGGAGAAAGTACCGGAAGCCTTCTGGTTGACGCGACTATCTGTGTTTTCAGGGTGGATATTCTCCCGGTTCCAACAAGCTGGGCCCCGGCTCGGAATTCTACGGATCAATATACGGCGGCTATGGCGGTCAAATGTCGTGGAGAGGCTCTCAGGTGCAGCTGTAACAACTAGCGCCATCGGGCGGCTAAGCGAGAAACCTGTGCTTATGGAGTCGATCCGCAATGCCGTGGCGGGGCGAACACCAAAAGTTTTAAACTATCGGTAACGGCTAGATTATGATGTACATTTTAAAAGTAGCACTCTGAGACATTTTTGTGTGCATGGGCGCCGATGACCAGTGGATATTGGTGGTTATTTAAATATGAATACATTCCATTGCTGCTCAGCACCCTCCACCGTCATATGCTTTCCTTATGGTCGGAGCATGTACCAGTGCGAAGTAACATATTATGCATGCCAATGTAATATATAGCGATCGGCGTTTGACTAGACGTTTCTTAAAAGTGATGAGATTTAGGCTCTTGGCCCTTCTTCATGGACCACGTGCGGCCTGGGTAACACGAGTCCGTCCAATTGTGCGGCTACTTTACTGCAGTCGCCCACTGAACATGGCGTAAACATTGTTTGGATGCGTATGACTAATGATCGTTACTGCGCCCTTGTGTGTGTTCATGCGTTGTCACAGCTCTCCCAGTGTCAGAGGTACGCTGTCGACACCTGGTGGTGACCTGCGTAGTTAAGACTGACCTGGTTGTTCGAATATGACAACTAACAGCAGCTTTGCGCTAATTCGTCCTTGTAACAAATACAGAACGACCGCTTATCGCGGGGGTTTCTCTCAGATAGTACCGGCTCTGGGCCGTTTCGCAGTTGCAGTGCGTCAGCACTGCCCATGATGATCCAAGGCCTTCATTGTATTTACTATCAAAAATCTTCGTTTCAGATAGCCACACCCGCGAAGGGTGCCACGCTGTCGTGTAGCATTGTCTTAAGGGGAGTACGTTCACGCCTGCAATAGAGCCCTGACAACTGAAGGGACGTTTTAAAAACCTTAGGCTCGTGATAAAAGAGAAGATATGCCAAAGTATGCTGGCATTTTTCGTGAGCGTCATGCCGTCAGCATGCCTTTTCATACTGACCCACCACATATATTTAATACTTAACATTAGAACGAGCATAACGCATATTTTATACTCTGTGAAAACACAAAGTATATTTCATGCTTTCATAAGGACAACCAAGGACATGCGCAGTGATCGTGAAGTGAGATTCACCGAACATAGCTATAAGGTTGACACATTTAATTCCTCCTGTAAGCAAACTTATCAACCACTTTTAACTTACATTATCACGCTACCACTTTTAAGCTTCATTATCACGCTCAGCAGTGCACTTCATTGCACTGAATCCTGGCCGTGAGATGCATTACTCCGAAAGGTGCGGATCGTGGGAAGCTCCGCGGAGGCCTGCCCAGTGCTCAGTACGCGGCATCCGCAGAGTATATAGGGAGCTTACAAGGGACGCAAACCAGGCACTTACCATTGTGTCAAAGTGACGCAAAAAATGTAATCCATCAAGATGTTGCGAGACGGTTTGAAAAATGTTAGAATTACGGCAAGGCCATGCTGCGCTTCAAAATTACGTAAGGTGTGCCCGTGGGACCGTATGCAAGCGGGCCTGCGTCATACACGAATACGGCGCCCGCTCGATGCCGACCGCATAGCGAAACCCGCGGCGACGTGGGCAAAGTACTCTCCTCTCCAAGATGGTAAGATGCATCAAGATCGCTCACGGCCACTTGTTAGTCAGCAGCAATGCAAATTACTTAAATCGGACAAGATTCTCTGCAAAAACTGAGTCCGATGGTCCGAGTCTAAGTTCCATTGCCCGAGTCTAAGCCACAGATCTAGCTTCAAGTCCACCCTCTGTAGATTGGAGGAGTCCAATGCCCGAAGCCTGAACCCGAAGTCGGCGTGCACGTTCGGCTCCTTCGTCTGGGCCAGGATTGAATTTGACTCGTAGCGCAATCAGCTGTCTCCTACGCTGACCCCGAGCGGCTCAATCTCATTTTCACTTGATTGCGATTCCGAATCGGGGTGATGGGGTCTGGTCTCGAAGTTTATTTCGATGGGGGCGTTTCCTGTGATAAGCGGTAGATAATTGTGTCGCTGTTAAGCTGCTTAAAAAGTCTCAATGGACATTCAATTTGATAATAAGAGAGCAAAGCATGAGGCATTTCACTCGCTGAACGTACCCAAATCCAAGCTACCAGGTTCAAAGTGTTTCGCATGCTATTCGCATTTCCGTTTGAGTCAACTGCTTCATGACTTGAGCCGATATTCACGCCACACGGACGTAACATTCTGTTTACATTCTGGTAAAGTCGGTTTGTCTCTTGGTGCCTGTTTTTATGAGAAAAAATTCCATCTAGCCGAAAGCCGCTAGGTCCCGGACCAAACCCACCCTGTGGTAGTTTCGTCCATGCCCAGATGGCGGACTCAGCTCTGTCAGTGGCCCACGGAAGTTTCCGTAAGAATCCATTTCACCTTCATTCGCCGAAAACTAACTGTCAGCTCCGAACTGCCAACTCCACACCCGCATGTAGAGACAGCGATGGAACCAATCTGGACAGCATGTGACTCGCAGTTCGAGTCCGCCACTCGTCTGCTACAGGGGTTGTTCGCGAGAAAGGAAGCGCCCGGCCGTCACCCTCGACTTACACGCTCTAGGGGAGAATGACAGCTTCCTGGACTAGACGCCAGACGGGCGGTGTCAATCTCATGCTGGAAAATGAGAACCAGTAGTGAGTGAGTAGTGAAACTGGATTTTGCTCTCCTTTGAACCAAATGTATGCGTTCATAGGATACAGCTCACCGCAATATGCCACTTTTGTGTTATTGAAACTAGTCTGAAACCAGACAACGCTCGTTGTTTTTTTTAACCCAACGTTTTGAAAAGCGTTTGGGAGCAGTTTGGCGTTTAGCGTTTAGTTTAGTTTTTTTAGTTTTTTTAGTTTAGTTTAGTCAGTTTGGGAGCAGCCGCACGATCGGTAGAAAGTGTTTGAAAACCAAGCTTCATGATGAAATCTTTCAAAGCTAGTTCAGTAATGTCGCCTGGCGGAAAGTAGGCTAGTGCCAGATGAGCAAAAATTGGGAAGCTTGTCAGCATTTTGTCTAGACATATAAAAAACCCAAGGGTGTAGGGTTGCAAAATATCTTCTTGTGGGTTGATTAGGAAAAGATGACCTAAGCTGCACTAAAAACACACCGAAACAATATATCTTACCTTGGATTATTATTTTTTTATTTACCTTGGATATATTCACTTTCCATTCAATGCGGGAGGACTCTAGCCTCCCCCCGCCCCTCTCTTCCAACGGATAGAAAGCTACCCTGGGCAAACCAACCTGCTAGAAACGAACAATGCTCATAAAAAGCCCACGTCGATGATACTCGAATGTGTGTGTGTGTGCGTGTGTGTGTGTGTGTGTGTGCGTGTGTGTGTGTGTGCGTGTGTGTGTGTTGTGTGTGTGTGTGTGTGTGTGTGTGGTGTGTGTGTGTGTGTGTATGTGCGTGTGTGTGTGTGTGTGTGTGTGTGTGTGTGTGTGTGGTGTGTGTGTGTGTGTGCGTGTGTGCGTGTACGTATACGTATGTGCGCGCACGCGCACTTGTGTGTGTGTGTGTGTGTGCGTGTGTGTGTGCGTGTGTGCGCGCGCGTGCGCGCGCCAACTGAACTGCCTTGTGCTGTTGCACCCGCCGACTATCAATGGCCCACGCCTTCGATCTGCGCAGCTCCGAGTACGTCGTGCGCCTCGACGTCATTGTTCCGCGGGGCAGCCATGTGTTGCGACACAGCCTGAAGTTACGGCTTCCGCTGTGTGTAGCTGGGATACCGCAGACCGATGAGTTGGCGTTATTGTCATGAATTACGCGGCTTCCGTGACTTGATAGGAACGGATTGATAACGACTGAGTCACTAACCGCTGTCCCGCCCCGCTAACCCCCACGCGCCACGAGGCAAGTGCACGCGGCTCAGTTGCAGAGTACTATGACATTTTCATCAGCTTTTCGTCATCGGTTGGCGGGCGTGGCTGGTGGCTCGTCTGTTTCCGGGCAGTCTCAACAGATGGCAATAGTTAAGCTCGCTCAGCCATGTGGTTCGGCTGCCGACCAGTTCGCCAGTGCGCTTCGCTCGCTCGAGCTGGTTTCGCCCCTCGGCTGGGACGCTGCACCTCAGCGATACAGCTACTACTGCCGCGTTCTGCTCATCCAAGGGTAACTATTCAATTATATTCGTGCCTTACTGTCAGCGCTTCCTTCATGCGTCTTCGGTGCCGTATGCTTCAAATGGCTTACAGTTATCCGCCGTCGGAATGTCGAAGCCCGACAATGCTGGAGGGACTGGATGTCTGTATGGTGTTAATCTGGCTGACAAGGGTTTACATATCTCCCTTGTGAAGTGTTTTTAAGTATGGGTCTGCGAACGTATTGTTATCAGCATGATAGTCAAACACTATCTGGTCGTGAGTGCTGATTTACCGATTTGCCGATTTGTGCCAATGCGAGACATTCCACTCATTTGTCGCACTCGGAAAAGTTGATGCATGCTATGTCTCACCGGTGGTTTGAAACCATATATCGGTATTAATGGTAAGGGGGGCATAGGCCGTCAATTGAATATGGAGGTGTATCGCTGGATGAAATTCGACCCATAAGTGGCAAATAACCAACATAGTGCGTAATATCATGTATCATATCTCATGTATCATGTATCATAACATATATACGCATATCACATCAAATAAATGCAACGACCCAGCTTAGGAAAGTCGTCATATAAATGAAAGCGTGTGTCAAGAAAAATTGAAAATATATATGTTCCTTGAAGACCTTAGATGCTTCTTTCGCGACAGAAATGTATTATTTACCGGTTTTCACGCCACAAATTTCAAGCGTAGATGTTAAATGAAATCAATCCACTGTGTAGTACCTTTCTAACCACCATGCCAATTGCTGTCATATGTGTATAAATGCTCACCAAAACATGGATATTTGTGCTAGGCATCGCACAAGCCGTGAGACCACTCAGGGCATTCTGTATAGCATGTGTTCCAAGGGACTATGCTTTTGGCAAAAGAGAGGTCCGTGCATCTTGCCACTTCGCCAAAAACCATTGCGCACCTGTCATGTGCGATTTTGCGCGCTTCCTGGTCGACGACGCTGTTGACGTAATCAAAGCCCTGAGGGGCCTTCCCGCGTGCTCGTGATTTTAGGGCCTGTCTTTTCAGGGTGTCTGTCTAGAAAGGCAGCTCGCCACACTGCTCGGAAAGCTCACGAGTTATCGCATTCCAGGCTGATTTCCGTTACTCCCGACAGCTTCTTCTCTCTCATAGCGCTTTTCAGACAGGGCTTCAGGCGGCGCAGGCAGCCAGGCGTACGCTGAACTGGCGCGTTGACGACGGTGATCTTACAGGTTTGTGATCGTTTGCCCGCCGTATCGCCATAAATGCTAAAGAGGGAAATTGCTGAAGGCGGTGGTCCACGAGAGTAGAAAGAGAAGAAGCATGGATGCACCTAAAGGGGGCATTGGGCCGTGCTCCCCTTGCACCCTTACAAATGGTGGGGCTCCTCTAAATTCCAAGTCCCCAGTTCTTGTTTTGCAAAGCGGGGCGCCTGTGGGACGCCCAGTGGCGTACCAAGGACTTAGCGCCCAGGGGAATCGTGGTAAGGTGGCTGTCCGGCTGTAATGGGCCCCTTTGACGCTCATCAAGCCCTGTTTTAGCGTTGAGGTCCTTTTAGAGACTCGAGAGCCCTATTTGCAGGCTTTTGAGAGGCTGACGTGTTAATGCGATGCATATATTGAATTTCGGGCGCTCCAAGGGTATCTTGCAATGTCAAAATCTTCTGAGGCTGTGGATACTAGGTTACTACCGCTAGATACCATGGTGGGCCCTATGCTTTGCTCTTCGTTTATCTGTTGGGCTTTTAAAGCTGTATCTGGATCTCGTGCCCGACTACGGTGAAACGGTTGAGTCGGATCAACGTCCTGGAACGGCGCAAGATTGACGCGAATGTAACAGGTTTGAGATCACGTAATGCAGTAGCACACAAACAAAATCACTGTTCTCCAGTTCTGAACATAAAATCGTCTCAGGATGTGATGACGCATAACGTCTACGTTTTCACCGGCAATTTGCACACTTTTATCATGCATCCGCTGTAGCTCCCGACCGTGGTGATAACTTACCCTATTTTATGGCATGCGTTCTACAAGAACGAAGCCATCCCTCCGTTGTCAACATATTTCACGGGTTGTCGGACAACCTTTAAGGCTTTCTGCAAGGACATATTAGTGTGGCGCTTTCTGTCCCCCGCGTGCAATACAGTGGTTGTAACACATGACACTATATTCCTTCGCCTGTACGTGCCCTTCTGCTAGTCGTCCCTCCTAGGTTTAGTTCCCGGCTTATTGAATCCGTCCCGGGTCCACAGCCGTTAGTGTTGGGATGAATTTGAGCATCCGATGTGCAGTTGCTAAAGCGGGTGATTATGGGGGCAGCTGTTGTATTTCACGCTCGATATCTGTGAACGGCGAAGGCTGCATTCAGAATGTCCCCGGGCATGGCATCTCAAGACCGATACAATGGTATCAACTCTTCTTTACATCAGTACTCCATTCAGATGTCACGAAAAACACACCCGTAACTGGCACATGCACACAAAATGCTCTAACCAAGACCGTAGTGACAGATACATATATTGCGTCCAGTTTGAAGAACACGCTTTAAAACTTCGATGTGCTTTCTCCCCTGGTTTCATTCATGGGCCTGTGTTCGACTCATGTGTACTGGAACCATATATCGCACGGTGCCATGACCATATGCCGCACGGCACCATGGCCATATACCGCACGGCGCCATGACTATATACCGTGCGGCACTATGACCATATACCGCACGGCGCCATGACTATTACCGCACGGCGCCATGACTATACCGCGCGGCACTATGACCATATACCGCACGGCGCCATGACCATATACCGCACGGCGCCATGACTATATACCGCACGGCACCATGACCATATACCGCACGGCACTATGGCCATACACTTTATACCGCACGGCGCCATGACCATATGCCGCACGGCACCATGGCCATATACCGCACGGCGCCATGACTATATACCGTGCGGCACTATGACCATATACCGCACGGCACTATGGCCATATACCGCACGGCGCCATGACCATATACCGCACGGCGCCATGACTATATACCGCGCGGCACTATGACCATATACCGCACGGCACTATGACCATATACCGCACGGCGCCATGACTATATACCGCACGGCGCCATGACTATATACCGCGCGGCACTATGACCATATACCGCACGGCACTATGGCCATATACCGCACGGCGCCATGACTATATACCGCACGGCGCCATGACTATATACCGCACGGCACCATGACTTTATACCGCACGGCACCATGACCATATACCGCACGGCACTATGGCCATATACTTTTATACCGCACGGCACCATGGCCATATACCGCACGGCGCCATGGCCTACGAAGTTTATATTTATCGACAAATCGTTCGTCAACACGCACATGGGTGGGGATCAAATTGTCCCCCCCCCCCCCCCACCTCACCGAAGGTTTTCCCGGAATGACATCCGAACGGCAGAGCATAACCACGTCAAATTTTGCATAGCTATAGATGATTGAATAGCGGATCGGCTGAAATCAAAAATTTATATTTACCTTGCCAGGTCGCGGATCGATGACAGGTCAAAGTCAGGTCATCTTTTTAGCGAGGGCAATTTCTAGGGAATCGTTCAACCTAATCCAACAACGGAGAGCTAGACGAAACCATATATCTCTGAGATGCTTTTTTAGGCGACACAACAATGGCCTGAACAAATTACGTTGACCTAAGGCCAGGTATGGAGGTCCGACCAAGGTCAAAACCAGCCTGCTTTATTTCTCTAGCGCTTGCTTTATGGGGTAGTTCCCGGTGCCCATTTCGAATTTATTGAGGGACCGCATTATGCAACTTTCATAGACGCCTCAGAGGTCAGAACAGGTCACTGACCCAGAATGACCCAGGTAACATTTTGTTTTTAGGAACATGCTGACCAGCGTAATCTTTGTCGCTTATCCAGATGCAAAACATAAAGGGCTCTTGTATGATTGTGGTCGCCATGACCCTCAAAAGATTGAACAAAGTCACTGACCTCGATGAGCATGTGACCTTTTGCTTAGAACAGTTATCTAGGTTCTAGGAGCCCTTTTTAGGCCAGCCTGGAATTGGACCTTGGTTGACCCGAAAGTCGTAACCTATGAACCTCAAAATTTGACATAAGTGAATTCACGTATAGGTCAACACATGCTGTGGATTTGGTGTCTCTTGCTCTCTTGGTTCCTGAGATCTTAGGGGCGCGGGGGAATTGACCCCGCCGCCCGAGCGAACGGTACCCAACCAGCCACCCGGGCGCGTTTTAAATTACTTTTGACTTAAGTTGGCAAGTATTTCGAATGGGTGGTTTTCAGAATTCTTCGTGTTTGCGTGTCCGGGATATATTTACACATATGGTGCGCTCCTTGCCTCGGATTCGTGCATCTAGACTGAAAGCATCTGCTCCATACTAGGCGGTTTGATAACGGTCGGGTCTGGATTACCACCGACCAGAGGTGTGGCTTTGTATACTTTGATGGAAACCTGAACCCCTCTCCCTAATGCTGGCCTGAGTCTCCTCAATGCTCTTCGGAGGCCCTCTTCCCCAATGCGTATGGGCAAAGCAGGGAATACTGAGCAAAGGACATGCAGCAATTGTCTGAACCGCTGGCACACTAGGTCCTAGGGGCATCACTTTCCTTATCATCATCACATATCACATCATCACTATCACACCAGTTTCAAATCGGAACTTATTTATCAACATCAAAACAATTTTGAAGCCGACGAAATGAATTGTTTGATTTAGTTTAGATATCAGGGACGCAAATCAAAGAGGCTAACATCAGGGGAAAATTCCTGATTTCAGAGTAAGTTAGATCAACTTTCCTGGTTCAACCCCAGCCGATGTTGTAAGGTTGTACTTCTGCCACCGATATTTCCTCCAAGGCCTGTAATGTTTGCTTACCATTGCTTCTTTGTGCAATTGTCTTTAATTAACCATATACTGCTCACTGTTACCTCTGGTTTCTCAGACCCGCAACTTAACCACTGCTTAATTAGTACCCAACGACGCCTTCAGTTGTGCGGGATGCCAGTTGGCACCTTTCGCACGGTTGACGAATCACTGAATGCGTGGGCTCGTTAGCGCTTCACGCTCTAGCATCTGCAAGCATTCTGGATCATTGAGCTGTAAGTGCGGACTGACTACTAACCTGAAAAATCCGGTCTCATGTTTTCTTTGCGCTGCCCTTCACTGGTGGCTGCTCGATCAAACAAAAAGGCTTCACAAATGTTGTAGGCAGCAAGGGCACTCTCATGATAAGGAGGTTCACTTAAACCCGATCACTTTCTAACGAGATGCACGTGTGCGATCTTTCGTCGGTTCCACGGCCGGCGTGGGTAGCGCAGCCGTTGCACCAATCCTCGTCCCACGGCTTCCGTCGAGCTGCCAAGCTAGTCGTCACGGACGGTGCGGAGAGGCGCCAAAAGCGTGATTTGACCTCGCTTGGTGCGACGTTGCCACCGGTCAAGCGTGCGACTTAATGGATGAGGTGAAGCTGTAGCCGGCGTGCGGGCTTCCAACCAGCTTTGAAGTTCGGTTAACGCTCGCAAAGTGCAGAGTCGTCAGGCGGTAATCCCCCCCCCCCCCCTATCCTGCGCTGCTATCGACATCGAGACGGCCGCGGCTTGCGAGGACGTGGTTGCCGAACAGCCATCACCGAAATGAAAGCGTACTTTTGCATGATTTCATGGACGGTTTTTGGCCGTCCAAAATAAGTATATGAGTAAAAGTATTCGCATTACGTCATGTTAAGAGCGTTGGTAACACCGCGGTATGTTGCGCGTCTGGGAAACAAAGTCCCAGCGTTGCCGGTAGGGCGGTGGTGACCCTGCGCGTCTGGAAAAGTAGGCATTCGAAATTGGATGCCGCGTGTTGCCGGCCCTGCCTGCCAGGATTAGAGACATGCGACACTATATGGCCTCAGCAGTGGACTGCGTCGTGAAAGCCCCAAGACAGTGACATATGACATGTCGACGAAATACCCCCACAGCGATGCAGTATGGCCACGGTAGCGTGGTGTTTATGCTTTAGTTCATCAAAATTCCGATAATTTTAGCAATTGCACGAAGCTTTGATGACAGAACATTGTTCCACGGCCGACAACAAGCTCTGCTGAGCGCCGAACGCGTCGGCTGCGCGCTGTTCTTGCCTCTCACTCCACCTTAGAGGAATCCAGGAGCTGAGCATTTAATCTATTAACGAGATTTCAAGGCCAGCTCGACGTGACGAATAAATGTCCCTGTTGCGATGTGACCTTTCACGCAGAAACGAAACAATAGCAGCGATATTTAAACTATTTCCCCTGTCCCAAGCAGTACATGTCCTTGAAGTTATTTCTGTGTAATTACCGGCCATGACCATGGAACAGTACGTCCACAGCTTCAGATGTCTCCTATTCGACTTGTCTGCTATGTGCACGTGTGCGTCTACTATGCCCGCGAGCATGTTAACCATGCGCGCGAGCCTGTCTACCATGCGTATGAGCGTGTCTACCATCCGCGCGAGCGCAAGTACGTGTCACCAAATCTCTGCCTGCTTCAGCCGTTCGCCATGTCCATGGAGGGCTACCTGGCGCAGGAGCCGAACTTCGCCACCCGTGTGGTGCACTGCGGCATGGCCGAGGAGGGGCACCCGCACGGCGCCATCGTCCCGCCCATCACACTCTCCTCCACTTACAAGATGAAGCCCAACGGCGAGCGGGGAGTAAGTTCATCGGCGCCGGCGGAGGCTCTGGATGGGCCGACGAGTCAGGCGGAGACCAGAGATGGGCCCATGCAGCATAGCGGAGGCTCTGATAGGCCCATGAGTCAGGCGGAGGCCAGAGATGGGCCCATTCAGCCTAGCGGGGGGTCTGATAGGCCCATGAGTCAGGCGGAGACCGGAGATGGGCCCATGCAGCCCGGCGGAGATTGGGGAGTGGAGATAGGGTCCATCCATGGGGTGGAGGGAAAACAAGTAGTGAGCTCACTGAAACCGGTGTGGACTGGGGGTGGGTGCTAGAGGACTGACTGATGGGTGCTAGATGACTTCTCGGCTTGGGTAAGCCCGTGGGTGCCGATATGAAATGGCCAACGGGATGGCTTGGTAGCACATGTTGGGAAAATGACGGGTATGAGTGAGACGGTAATGAAATATCGGGCAGGTAGGTACTTCAGGAACTACTTACTACACACCGGCAACAACCGCACTTATTTCGGTAATAATTAGCTTCATTCAAACTAATTTTGCAATGATTACGGCAGTGGGGTAAGTTTTGGCCTTAATTTTCTGAAACTGTTCTATAGTTTGAATAAAAGTGCTGCAAAAATGCAAACGAGCAGCTGATTAGGAACTGGCATCGGGTCAGCATGGGCACAGCCCTACGTGTCACAGATAGATTGGGTAAAGGCAGCTCGATCTGAGCAATCCTCTAATGGTGCATGGAGTGCGGTGGGGCTGGGGCTGAGTCCGTGGGGCCCGGCAGGGGCTGGGGATGAGTCCGTGGAGCCCGACAGGGGCTGGGGATGATTCCGTGGAGCCCGGCGGGGATCGAGAATGAGTTCGTGGAGCCCACTGATAACTGGTGGGTCCGTGGAGCCGGGGGGAACTGGAAAAAGTTCGTGGAGCCCGGCGGGGATTGTGAATGAGTCCGAGGAGTTGGGCGGATGATTCCGTGGAACCGCATAAAGTTGGGATGGATATATGTAATCTGGTAGGGTCTGAGGATGAGTTGACAGGGCTAGGTTTGGAAATGGGGGTCGCAGGATATTGGAGACAAGGCGTTAGTGCAGATGGAGAAGAACGCAAGCTGGGAACACCCAGCACAGAACGTCCAAAGAACAGGTAGGGGGGGGGAGGGGAGAGGACTGGCGACAGGCGCAACTGTAGCCGGACTGGCAAAGCATGTGGAGCTGTGGTGCCGAACTGTACAGACCAGGAACAGCTGGACCGATGTGATGAAATGTGTAGCATTCAAAACCAAACTGATACAGCCTGAGGAGCAGTGGAGCTGACCTAACAAATCCCTGGGAACCGTGGGGCCGGGCACAGACTGGTGTTGACATATATGGGTCAAGAAACTGCTCTATGTGCGGTGGTGTGCCTTGCCGGTCGCCTACATATAAAATGTCGCGTTTTGCAATATATGTCATGCCATTTAACTTCGCGATGCAGTGCAATGCTTCTTTTCATTGTTTCTGTCATGTGCAGAGATGCGTGGGACTAGACGCCGTGATCACCGCACTCTCGTGTTATCTACTCCGGATTCAGTTCTCACGGTACGTTAAACCGACAAGAAATTCGTCGCTTATAGGGCAGAGGTACTAATGTGCATTGTTCTTGACCGCAAAAATTTATTTCCAGGAGTTCAAATACTCGAGAGTAGGAAACCCCTCCAGGAAGGCGCTAGAAGATTCCGTAGCAATGCTGGAAGACGCAAGATACGGTCAGAACATGCTTCCCTTACGATGAGCATTAAGCGAAGGGCGTTGGCGTTTTTGAGATACATCGAAACTATTGCATCATTTCCAGAAGAACATATATATGCATATATATATATATATATATATATATATATATATGCATATGTATATATATATGTATATATATGTATATATATATATATATATATATATATTTATATATATATATATGGATTTATATGTATATGTATGCAGTGGCTCATAGAACACTACCTTCACATTTGTATTGATAACAAATATGTAAAAGCATGAATAGCCTTATTCCTCAAAGAAAGCCACGAGAATGGGCAGATAGATGCATTGATATTTTGGCTACATGCCCCTTTCGAAACGGATACTAGTAGAAAATTCAAAATTGCCTCCCAGTTCTCCTCGATTTTTTTTTCAAACAGCGGGCCACAGTTCTTACGCGTCACCAACATGTTGGGGATTGAACAAGAAGCACGTGCCAGCCATTAAGCCATTACTACAATACAGTGTATATCTAAGTAAGAATTCAAACACGCGAAAAATGCGTGTACATACAAACGAGTTTCAGTAAACGTGCGTCACGCACCAGTCACACATGCAAGTGATTTTAACTTCCCACCTGTTGGACGCGGTTAAGCTGTGTGCCGTATGTTGCGTGTTGTCAGTTGCATGGTGCTTAACCGTGCTCACTCATGATCAGACGTACAGCCAGAAACATCGAGTATGGAGAGATGTAAAAGCTACGAGTATTGAGTGGTTGACCGGTACATGTTGCTAAGCGTTGTTTAACCAGGATGGGAAATCGGGCTGAATACACCAATTTACCTTCGTGGCCTTGGCACCGATGTTTTCAGAGATTCTGGGAGTTTGAATGTGTCAAGATAAACGTTGGTCCTCTGGCGACATCTTGACATACTAAGTTCTCTATAATCTTCCCATCGCTTGTCGCACTACGCCAAAAAGGCATCTCCCATCTTTCTGGACCAACCATCGGGCAATATTATAACAATACGAGTGGGACTAAAGAACGTCAGTTGGCCTGTATATGTAAGACATTTGGAGGTAGCGAACAACGGAGGGTCTCGTAACGACCGTTCAGATAATTAGAGTCCTTTAAGTCACAGTGTTGGTAAAATAGATTGAAAGCACACTCCACACGATCCCACCACTGGCACTGTGCCCCAGGACGACCAACGGGGTCCCGGGAGGTCGCAGACCTACTTCCTGACCTATGCGGAATGTTGGCGACTTTCAGCATAAGATCTCTGAAGTGAAACGCCAAATAAGTGGGAAGCTCAAGGCCTTTCTCGCTCACATCAAACATAAAGTATTGACATGAAAACTTGAAGAGCACGAATCGAAGCCGTTTCCCTAGTCTGACAACTGGTGCTCGGCTGGGGCTGCGAGCTGACGCTCAGCTGCGTGGAGAGCTGGTGGCTGGCTCGTGCTAACGGCCGCTGGTCTATGTCGAGAGCGAGACCTCAGCTCGTGCTGACAGCTGGTGCCGGCTTACACCCAGGCCTGGCCTTCGGCTCGGGTATGAGCGCCGTCAAGGCGGTCACCATGCTGCTGGGCACGGGGGACCACATCGTGGTGAGTGACGACCTGTACGGCGGCTCGACGGCTCTCTGGCGCAATCACTCGGAGCGGAGCGGCGTCACCTTCAGCTACGTGGACACCCGGCGGCCGGAGGACATCGAGGCCGCCATCACGCCCCAGACCAAGGTCAGGCGTGGGCATGTCCGGTCAGGTCTGACACTGGTGGTCCGTGGTCGCGTGGTCCATTCTGTCAGGTCAGACCTCGTTTGCTGAGGGTCGGAACGCCCGGTAGGATTTCAACTAGCCGTATCCATGTGAGATCAAGACGGTGGTTAGCGGTCTCCGGGTGAGATCAGGACGGGGATTATTTTACAACCGTGGGCGCGAAGGGTGGTATTGACAGGCATGGTGCAAACACAAACGCACAAAATACCCTCTGGAAAATATCAAGGCAAACTAGGCCTTTTTCCCAGAGATTGAAGTGTCGCACTTATGTGGCGCCCCTCAAGCACCAAATGTCGCCTACTCCCCAACGTACGTAGGGCAAAAGCCGGGGGAGACGACGCTTACGTCCAAAATAATGGTTTCTTACGACATATTATTAGCCCATGTAGTACCATGAAGTAGATCACTGTTCCGTGCCAAGCGTGTCCGAACACGCGTGGTTAGCCGCCGTTGCTGCACTGCAGATGATCTACATCGAGACGCCGTCCAACCCGGCCATGAAGGTGACGGACATGCTGGCCGTGGTCGACATTTGCCGCCGACACCCGGGCACCTTCACCGTGTGCGACAACACGTTCATGTCGCCCTACTTTCAGGTGCGTCACGCTGAAAAAGAACGCCCCGCCCAAGTAAAACTAGAACTGTTAATTGCGCGTGACATACCATATTGGCAAAATATGTTGCACTATTGCGTCCTTGCGGTGAAAAGAATAAGCCGCGGCAGACAGATTCACCGTTGTCGGTGACATCCTGAAGACTCATATGCTTGCCTACCAATAGATTTGAAATGCGGTGTCTATACGCATGGCTTAATACGCTTGCTCAAAGACTTGATTACTTAGGCCTGATTTTATAGCCGAAGAAGTTGATTACACAGTCGAATAATCATAGAATTGAAGAAATTACTTATTTTGCTCTCGACTGGTTTTACCATTGAAAAATAACTGACAACGTAGTGGATTAATCCACAATTGTTTGCCCGTACAACTTTCGTTTATACGTCTAAAGTCAGGGGCAGTGACCGGTCGCACTCTCTCCGTCTCCGCAGCGCCCGCTGAATTTTGGCATCGATATTGTGATCGAGTCCATCACCAAATACCTGAACGGACACTCGGATGTTGTGATGGGAGCGGTGGCAACCAACAGGGAAGACCTGTACAAGAGGCTGGCCTGCATTCAAGTCGGTGAGAAATGTGCAGTTTTAGATCCATTGCGCGGTCCACTATGCTCTCACTGAAGCTTTGATACCCCTAAATATCGCTGTGTCTTCTCCAGGAATCCCAAAGCTAAAAGAGGCACTGAGATCAACCTCATAAAAAGGCGAACTTGCTTTCAGATATTCCTTCCTTAACGGCGGCGAAACACTCCCCGACCTCGCATTTTGTCTTCCCGAACTGCGAACAATACAGCAAATCTCTCCGCCGCGCCCTGCGGGGGTTCAACACGGTCGGCATTGTTTGTCGCGGGTATCAGCCTGGTGTTCAACCCATTCGTCATCTGGCAGACAATAATGTCGCTAGACATCGGCCTTGTGCCCAGTCCGTTCGTTATCTAACTGTCACTGATGACGTCAGACATCGGCCTGGTGCCCAGTCCTTTCGACTGCTACCTGGCCTTCCGCGGCATTCGTACGCTGCACCTGCGCATGCCGCGCCACATGAGCGGTGCCCTGCGCGTGGCGCACTTCCTGGAGAGCCACCCACACGTGGAGCGCGTGCTCTACCCGGGCCTCGAGTCGCACCCACAGGTAAGCCCGAGACAAGTGAACAGATCCAAGATGACTTTGTGTTCCCTGACCTCGAGGTGATCCAAAGGAATAATGCGATGCGCATTGTACTGATTTGCATCTGATGCCTGATGTGCAGCATGATACCGCGCTACGTTTTTCGTTAACAAATTTCAATACGAATCCTTCTACCCCGCCCAAAAAGGCCTGACGCACGACATGCAAGTAAACGTGCAACAAAGCATAAGCTGATTTCGTTCCGCCATGCCCGATGCTGAGTTGCCCCCAGCGAGTGCAAGGCTTGCTGGCACCAGCATTACTGCGTAGTTGAGAGTAAAAACCTTGCTCTTGACATGAACGAGCACCTGGGATATCAACACCGTTACTACCAGGAGAAGCATGACCGATTGCTCGAGGGTGCTACTGGCGCCCAGTGACGCGGATCACCCTCCTGCTCCTGCCCGCCCGATGCCACGGTCAGGGAATTAGCATTCAGTGACTGCATCGGCTGCCTGACACCTGCAGTGGTTAAATGCAGTGACCGCGGCTCCTAGCACAGGGCATGCCTGCTACAGCGTAATTTAAGTTTTTGACGGGTGAACAGCACTGCAGCTGTCTTATCGCGGTCAGGTGATCATGAACGCTGAAGATTTTGCAGAGGAATTGGGACGAGGTATTGATATCGCGGATGGAAAACTGATTCAAACTTTCGTTTCCATGGGGTGTGTTGGCATGTTCTGAAGGCCTCCACGGGCAATATTTCGTATGCGTAATCCACCCGCTGCACATAGGGCTTTGTCCATACACACCCACTGCTTTCTTACTAATAAGTCGTGCTTAAGCGTTACCAGTCCTTTGCACCTTTTCACCTCTGATTCTTATTTCCAAGTATAGGAAATGTTCGAAAAAGTTAGGTCTAAATCTGCTATCTTACAGTGATGATTGTAAAAGAACTGTGAATGGAGCTAATGATGAATAAAAGAACCACACGCAATAACCTTTTGTAGTATGTCTTGTAATGTCTACCCGATATCTCGTAAATGTCGCACCCATACTCGTACCCTCAGGTTTCTCAAAACTTGTAGCCAACCCAATCCGTTGCCCATTTTATATGGGTACCCACGGGCTTACCCAGCCAACGCTAATGTGTCGCTTCTCAGCCGTTTAAGTCCGCTAGTATATTCACAGTGTTTCGCCAGATAATTCTGCCACCGTCACGTGTAAGTCAGTACTGAGCCGGACAGAGTGGTGTTTGACTTTTAGCCATAAGCGCGTCACAATCCGATCTGTCTACTTGGAGTTGTTGGGAGTCGAACCGGGGTCTTCTGATAACGGGACCAGTGCTCCACCAACTGAGCTAACCGAGAACCGTATTGCAGTTCAATGATTTAGAATATATATTAACTTTTGCCCAAGTTGCAAGGCATCATACCCTCCCTTTTATTCGCCCCCCCCCCCCCCTCCCCACCCCCACCCCGCCGCACCCCACCCTGCCGTCGACGCTCCCTCACTCACGGCGTCCATGGCGTTGCAGCACGCGCTGTTGAAGAGCCAGGCGTACGGCTGCAGCGGTATGCTGAGCTTCTACGTCAGGGGCGGCAAGCCCGAGACCATGGAGTTCTTCCGCCGCCTGAAGCTGATCGCTGCGGCCGTCAGTCTGGGCGGCTACGAGAGTCTGGCGGTGTCACCGTACGTACACCCCGGCGATGGCACACCCGGCCTGGTCCGGGCCCAGGCGCGAGATTCCGCCCGGCCAGGCACGCAGACGCACCAAACACACACACACACACACACACACACACACACACACACACACACACACACACACACACACACACACACACACACACACACACACACACACACACACACACACACACACACACACACACACACACACACACACACACACACACACACACACACACACACACACACACACACACACACACACACACACACACACACACACACACACACACACACACACACACACACACACACACACACACACACACACACACACACACACACACACACACACACACCACACACACACACACACACACGCACACGCACACAGCACACGCACAAGCACACGCACACACACACGGCAGCAGGCTCTTCGCCAGGCGGAGATGTCACTTACCGCATCATCTCACCGCGAAAGCCCAAAATTCAGATCCTGTAGGCAGGTGCTTACTCAGGGCGTGTTTTTTTTTTGGCGTCTGACATGTCAGCTCGGCATTCGTTACTCTGGGGTCCCTGTGTGCTCCCTGTTCGAGGATATGTGTTATGGCCATCGTGGTATGGTCATTGGTATGGTATGGTCATTGTGGTATGGTAATTGGTATGGTATGGCCATTGTATGGTCGTCGTGTCTGATTCGGGAATTTGGGAAGTGGAGGAAAACCTGTGTATGGAAGTGCCAGTCAAAAATAATCTGTCACGGCTATATGCCTTTCCGAAGGTGGAACGATGACAACGTCCGGTGTGAATTAGGGGGACCAATACAGTGAAGGGCTTCTTCTTTTCAAACGGAGCCTCCTGATCCGGAACAGGTATCTTCTGGACAAGGTCACGCGATAAAGGTACTTCTGATGCATAAAAAGGACATCCTGATTTATGGAGTGTGCCTGATCCTAATCCGGAATAGGTTTGTTCTGATTCACAAAGGTGACCCCGCGAGCCGGCACGCTCTCTGACACAAAATGAGGCGTTCTGATTCGAAGCGGGACTGAATAATTTATCAAGGAGGCCTTGTGATCTAGAAAAGTGGCCTCTTAATGCACAAAAGAGCCTCATTTCGGCACCTCCACGCTCAGGTGTGGGGCCTCCTTGATTTGGATTTATAGAAGTGGAAATACATGTTTTTGCTTCCTGCCCGCCCGCGGGGAGCAAAAAGCTGGACAGATTTGATTTTCATTCAATCCTTTTTGAATTGTATGCCCTTTTACTTTTTGCCATTTGAGTTTATCTCTTTAGATTTTTACCTACTTGACTTCTTCACATTCGACTATTGTCCTTCGACTTTTTTGGATTTCTTCTTTTGTCCGATTATCAAACACGATAGTGCCATCATTGCGAAAGCGCGAGTCGACGCAATTTGAGATGTGAGATCGCAGTTACCTGCGGCGTGATGACAGACTTTTAGCTGCAAGGGTCTTCAACAGTCAGACTCAAAGATGTTCGGCAATGATGCACAGTGTAGGTATGCACCTACTTCTAATGCAAGCGATTTGTGTTTGACACAGTACCATTTGCATTGGTTGATTGATATGCGAGACGTTTCTTGAGCTGAGCTTTCAAGATTCAATTCGATACAAGACACAAATTTGAAATGCTCCTCCTCGCCCAACTCATTAAGCATGCGTGAGCCTAATTATGCGTTACACTAACCATTTTTAGCCTTCTTCAATCTGCCTCACTTCGTAGGAGGGATCAGCTTCCTAACGCAATTTAATCCTGGCATGTGTTCAGATAGTCAATCCATGAAGCATGCTCATTTCCAAACGGCACCAAAGACGATAGCATCTAGGTACCAACCGCTACAAATAACACTGCAGATTTTGGCAAACCCAGCGCCCGTCGCCAATAATCTGATATCTAAATACTGTAGACATGGGTATATTGCCTTACATTTGATAAGTGGGCATTTAACAAATCATAGAGGAAAAAATACCGACTTTTGCTTTGCTGTTATTCCCGATTGATGTGACCGATAATGATGTCTTTTAACAAGCAGCTGTCTTCAAAAGGGATTCTCAGTCTGCATCCCAACACGCATCTTAGCTCGTTAGCAGGCAGTGAACTGTTTATATATCTGCGGGGAAGGGGGCTGAATAAACGCGTCGTTAACGACTGTTTATGTCTGCTGGGAGGGGCCGAATGCGTCAATGTTTTACGATGCATGTGAGTGTCTGAGCTCAATTTCCCTCCGATGCTATCGACTCTGATTAGATAAATCACCACTGAAGTGATGATGAAGGTCTGACGTTGTCTGTCTGATACGTCGGTTCACTGTCTCCCTCTGGCGTATGAGGCTCAGCTGTTTTGAGGATAAAATTTACGACGCCTAACAACTCGGAGCCCGCGGCTTGCCCTACTGGCGGCTACAAGGAAGCTGCGATTACGTGGTAAAGTAATCACGATATTAGCAAGCTCGCATCATCGTGTGGTCAAGTCTCGATTATCAAAGAGCCTCCCTTTGGCGAGGAGATCCCTCATCCGGCTCAGTTCATGCCCTCACCTAGTGCATACAGATACCTGGTCCTTCACGTTGGATGTCTTATTTGGTATGTTCGACACCTAGCCACATATCCCGGCGTTCCCTCCGCGCCCGCGAAGGCGAAGAAGGAGCATCGGGATATGCAGCAAGAAATGTGTTTCGCCATAAGATTTATGTATTCAAAAAACATTTTCAACTCAATGTGGTTTTTGCCTCTCAAAGCTGAAATGCTTCTTTCCGCCCCAGTCTGGGCCGTCCCTTTATCCGGACTCTGGGCTACAGTGTCTGTTTGGGCTTCGGGACGTTCTGTACCTGGCCATTGGGGCAAAGCAAAATTCCGAGACCACGGTTACTGGTCATGGCAAATTGTCTTCTGAACTTTGCTGAACAAAATGGGATTAGGAGATATGACGTCATTTATGAAGGTTTCGCTTTATAGCTGGAGTTTGAGTCCTTGATCAGGTTCACATTTTAGTGTATATCAAACGAATATCATCTACCCGTAAGACGGCTGCATCTTCCGATCCTTCACAACAGGAATATGGTGAAAAACAGCACACGACACAACATGAAGTTTTCTTTGGCCGAACGGTGGCTAAAAGGAGAAAGGCTCAGACCAGAGCTCATGTATGTCTTAATGTTTGCACCATGTCAACAACAGTTTTATTCCAGGCAAATTTTTGAATATGAAATCAGTAACACCGTACGAGAACATTAACCTAGTATTCCGCTAAACCACAATAGGTCTAGATTACCGCAATCGTTTTCAATCAAGGATCACAAGGAGCACAGGTAGACCACCAATCATTGACACTAGGAAATAAACGTCATGGCTTATTATGACATGTTGCTCATTACCGTATCTATACAATATGTATGTAATATGATGAAACATGAAATGAGCGGCCTCCGAACTTAGTAAAATGAAGTTTATATTATTTTCACGCGAACTGAAATGGTCCTGCCATTTATTTCTGATAAAAAAGGCTGAGGGAGTACTTTAGGATTGCTGACAATTTCTGGCTGCTGGTGTGATTTGTCGAGAAGCTGCTTTTTCGTTGAAGGGCTATTTTATTTATGCAATATTTCATCTGGACAACGCAGTAGTAAAGCCATATTCCTCGGAAAAAACCAGGAGAATGGAGATATAGTTGTATATCTCTGCGGTTTTTTAAAAACCAGGAGAATGGAGATATACAACTGTATAGCAGCAATAGCCCTATTCCTCGCAGAAAACCTAAAAATTAGGCAATTACTGGAGATTAATGGAAATATATAACTATATAGCAACAATAGCCTTATTCCCCGGAGAAAACGAGGAAAAGGGCTATTACCACTCTATAACTGCATATCTCCATTCTCCTGGTTTTTGTTGGGGGAATAAAGCTAATACTGCTGGCTTATCCATGTGAATAATGTTCTTCGCAAATGTACCGATCAACGTACGTAATATTTTATCTGTATACCATAGACAATTGCACTATCAATGCACAATTTATACAAAATCATACACCACATTGATACATAATTATGTATAACTCATGGCGTTCGCCACTTTTCACGTCGCACTTCAGACAGCATGGCACACATCAGGAAGCTGCTCACTCTTCCTAATTTGCCGAAATGAAAATAGCTGCTAGCCGGTAGGCATGGCGTGACGAAAGCTGTTAATATTACAGGATAATGTGAACAGATATGGTTCAAACCTATGGTTTTGTTCAGGAGTTGCGACTAAAAAGCCCAGGAGGTGACAAAATCCCAATCGATTGCGCTTGAACCGGCTACGATGAAAAACGCGGATCCTTTTTTGGGGTTTGAAATTTTACAATTGCACCGAGTTGAATGGTCGTAATAAGCCATCATGCGTATGAGCACCCATGCGGTGCTTCTTATGACCGATTCTAGTGGTTCTGGCCCTTTGATTCTTTGGTTTTCCTGTGACGGATATCGTAATACTGACCAAAGGGCCTCCAAAACTTGCACTGCCGAGGAGATCCCGGGCCCTAACGCACTACAGGCGAGCCGCTGCTTGTAGGGAGGCCTCTCAGACAAAGAAGCCGTTGGGGGAGGGGGAGGGGGAGTCCTGCTCATCGTCCGCTTCAGGTCTGAAGCGCAGCGACTGTCAAGCTCCTCCCAGGCGCTTTGCTATGAAGGTTTGCCGCACAGGGTCTCTGTTTTGCTAATGGGTTGTATATCAGCCGCAGCACTCATCTCGCCATGCCGAGTGTTTCATGCTAATGCGCTGTTAGCGGTTTCATAGAAATGAATTACAACTTGCGTTGTTTTTACTCGCTCTGGAGATGACGTGGTTTCACTGACTTATCGTTTCTCTCAGTGGCTTACAAATCACAACTCAGCAGCTTTGAGGCTGTTTCTGACCCACGTACTTACAATGTGTGTTTCAAAAAGCACTGAAAGCTGTCATTTTATTTTACGACGCTGCAGTACTGACTTTGTCGCAGTGCGCGCAGGTCCGTCCAGAAGTCAGACCTGGCCGGCTGGCGCCACACGTCCGTCTAGCAACCGCCCCGCGTCTGCCTACAGAATTTACACCACCCACAACCAGAACCCGAAGGAGGAGCTCGACTACCTGGGCATCACCGACAACATGGTGCGCCTGTCCGTCGGCCTGGAGGACCCCGACGACCTGTGCGCCGACCTGGACCAGGCCCTGAAGGCCGCATGCGGCTCCGGCTAGCGGCGCCGGAAACGTCGCATGTCCGTTTCTGGCGGCCCTACACTCGGATCAAGGCCGATAACGACACCGGGGCTGGCTACACTGAACTACGACTAAGGCGAAGGCAACAGCTTGCGGCGCGCGTCCGTGCCCGGCAGCCTCGCCCCACACACCCAGCCAGACCCAGTCGGCGCGCGTCCGCGCCCGGCAGCCTCGCCCCACACACCCAGCCGGACCCAGTCAGTGCGCGTTCGAGCCCGGCAGCCTCGCTCCACACACCCAGTCAGACCCAGTCGGCGCGCGTTCGAGCCCGGCAGCCTCGCTCCACACACCCAGCCAGACCCAGTCGGCGCGCGTCCCAGCCCGGCAGCCTCGCCCCACACGCCCAGCCAGAATCAGTCGCCCGGTCTGGCGGCCCCGGACTAGGACCGAAGAGCGCAAGTTTGCGTGGTTTGAAACTCAACCTCAGATCTTTTTCCTGTCCGTGCTATATCACTTCTTACATACTCCGAGACTCGTTCATCTCGTTATTTCTCAAGTGCATTTGCGAGGAACAGTATTCACATAGATAAGGCAGTAGTTGCAATGCACTACACTGCCTCGGAGAAAGCCAGGAAAATGGAGATATACATGCGTTGATATTTCGGCAGCACGCATTTATTGAAATTGCCTGTCGATGATCCCACATGATTTTTCAGCCTTTTTTGAGACATAGGGGGCCATGGTTTTTACAGAACACCAACATTCAGGGATTAAAAAAGAAACATTTGCCAGCCATTGCTACGATACGGTGCATACCTGACGAAGAATTATGATACGCAAAAATACGTGTACATGCAAACGAATTGAAATAAACAGGCATCACACACCACGCTTCATTCAAACATTCCAGCCAGTTGAAGTAAACAGGCACCACACACAACGCATCAGTCATACACGTGTCACGCGTCAGGCATCATTCACACTCTTAAGCAATTTTAAGCTAGTACAAAACACACATCAAGGTACATATCACGTTCGCATAATCGGCCATGATGAGCCTTGTACATTGTACGCACTTCAACGTACGATGCACGATGTACGTATGATTGGTCCTGTACCTTGTACGTACGTTGACGTACAGGGTTCATCATGGCCGATTACGCAAACGTGACATGTGTCTTGATATGTAATGTGTGCTAGCTTAAAATCGTTAACATGTGTAAATGATGCCTGCCGCATGATGCGCAATGCCTGTTTGACTGAAATCGCTTGCGTGCATAATTGATGCGTGATGTGTGTTTACTTCAACTCGCTTGCATGTTTGAATGAAGCGTGATGCGTGCTGCCTGTTTTCTTGAGTTCGTTTGCATGTACACTTATTTTCCCCTGTTCCAACTCTTCGTGAGATACCCAATGTATCGTAGTAATGGCTGGCAATTGCTCCTTTCATTATCCCCTGAATGCTAGTGCCCTGTAACAACTGTGGCTTGCTGTTTCAAAAAAGCTGCTAAAATCAAGTAGGATCATCGACAAGTAATTTGGAACTCGCTTCTGCTGTTGTTTCGATGAAGACATGGTGCCGAAAGATCAACGCATCCATATATCCATTCTCCTGGTTTTTCTCCGGGGAATATGGCTTTTATTGCTGTCTTAAAGCTCATTATTTTCATTCGTGATGCCATGACCGAATTATTGTGCGTAAAATGATAAGAAATTTGTTAGCATCGAAAGCAACAGGAATTCGTCATATTTCTGTCACGTGCGCAGTGATGACGGCGTGGAAAGTTTGGAACATGCTTGCCATGACGTGCTTACTTTTGACGCTTTGCTAAGAAAAGCAGCGCTGTAAGCGATGGTTTTATTTGAACTCTTGTTTGCCAACCATATAGCTGTTGACCTTTTCATCATGCATGCAGCAGCTCATCAGCATTGTGCAGTCATTGCAGTCCGTACAATAGCTCGTGCGACCACCAATGCAGTTATCTGCGAGTCCTTCCCACGATGTGCTGAAGACGTTAAAAATAGCGCTGGACGACATGCTATATGATCGCTGATGGTATCTTCTCTTTGAAGCTTCCATGCATGCGCTTTCATTGATAAGAGCTGTCAGAAATGGCATAGCTGTTGCAGGGGATCAGTAAACATAGGAACTGTGTGAGAGTTTTAAGTTACCAAAATGTGAATAAATAAAATGTCAACACAACAGTCAATATGTATCTCAAATACTTCAGTGTGGAGCTGTATGCAGCATGGTTGTTGCCCCAAAGCACGGGAGGCATCGCCAAGCTCGGGAACCCACACAAGGCCGACTACTCCCGGGTCCTGAAGCCCGACCCGACCAGCCGACCGACGGCCTGTCGTCAGCCAGCCCAGGCGTCGGTGTTCGCTCGATTCCTGACCGTGAGAACTCGACCGGAACGGTCAGAATTCAGTCAGAGCTCACTGACTGTGGCTCAGTCGCCGACGCTGACATCCTCGACGCATAGTGGTATCGAGCACCGAGTGCATTCCTTTCAGATGGGTCACTTGTAGCATGCATTAGATAGAGAAAAGCCATTAGTCAGTCGGCCGGCATGGGAAGGAACGGTTTCCAACCGCGGCTCTTCTGCAGCGGCCTGTAGCGTGAGTCCTACCGCGGAAAACCCTCACATCTGGGAGTGATGTGCGCCAGCATGCTTCGGGTTCCTCCGCCCCGACATTCGCGGTCTCCTTTGAAACGTGATCCGCTGTCGCAGGACCATGTGCAGAAGTCTGCTGCGCACGCCTGGGCACACATGCCACGGTCGTGACGCGCGGGACGCGGCCCGGAAATACGCCCGCTGCAGACGCCACGCTCGGACCCCGTCTGGTCAGCAAGGAGGCCACAGCCAGGGAGTCCAGTCCTGCGCCTGGCGCCTGGCACTAGACGTGATGCGTTCGGTGCGTTCTCACGACACTCCTTGAGAACAACTATTTGAGTATTTGTCGTAAAAATAGCAATTAAACTTGAGGACATTCCTGGCAGCGTTGTGTCTGACCAACAACCACGAATGCAATGTTTTTCAAAGAGATGTTGCGGATAGCTTGTCTGCTCTGCAAGGCCTCTTGGATCCCTCCTTCCTCACTGGGCACGCTGTAGTGTTCTGTATTAAAGTACGTAACGCAAGCACATAATTTAAGAAGACTGCCGTGACTGTTATGGTCGAGACTGCGTAGTGCGCCAGGGCAATGGTCGGTTGGCACAGGCCAGGCTATCGCAGCTAAGGCACAGGCAGCAAAGCAGGCTAAGGCCAGCATTCATGGCAGTCAAATGCTGCGTAAGAAACATGCTAATCGCTTCCTCTCCGATCGTGACATAGTCTTTTAACCGCGCTGCAAAATACAGTAAAAGATCAAACTTCTGCAGCAAATCACAACGCCATGAACATCTTGCGAAATTACTTTCCTCCAAACTTGTGGTAGGCTGAGTGTCACGGGTCACTGGGACTATTGGCCCTGGCAGCACTTAATGGAGGTGTAAACAGCGTCTCCACATGGCAAGGCAATGTTGAGTGTAGCCTTAAGGCGGGGATCGAGTCTCTCTTGTTAACGTGCGTGGCGTCCCCTGTTTCGCCATAGATCTGTTCTGCGGCACCAGCTGCCGAACAATATTTAAATTTTAGGTCAAAAGGACCGGAAAACGCGAACATGCAGGAGTCAGGAGTTGTACTAAGTCCAGGAAGTATCGGGAACATTTGTTCCAGAGCTATGCTACGGAAGTAACCTAAGCGTATGTTTATAACCTCACGGTTTAACCAGTTACCGGACTTATCTGGCTGTTTTTTCTGAGTGGCGGGGAAGACCGTGCGCCATATAGCTCGCCACACAGTTGCTTCCGCAAGCCAAGCATTTCCGAGTGTCGCGAACTTTCCTCCAAGATGCCTGAGAGAGCATGTTGTATCAGCTATGTATGGGGCACGCTGTATCAGTGATGAAACGTACTGACAATGATGTGATTGATTGGCAATGATGTGATCGCTTGGATTGACTGGTGAACTTCATATGCGGAAGAAAGACCTTCAGCACCGGGTTTTTCGGCATTATGAGTTCAGAATCATCATGCTAAGTCATCGACCTTCAATATACCAGGAGGCACTGGGTTAGCTTTATAGTACAAATATTGGTTATGTTGATAGTATTCACTGTACCCACTGTGTTACCTACTGGGATTCACTGTGCTGACTCACAGTAATCACCGTAGTAAGTATTATCGATGTAGCCAATGTTTGCGCGCTACGGTTGAATCAGCACCTCTTGGCATACTGAAGTTCAATAACTCAGCATTAGCATTCTGAACTCACAATGATTGACAAACCATATTTCATCTGCACGGCAGACGTGTTATAACTTAGTCCAATGCGGGTAAAAGGACGCACCACGGCCTGCCTTCAGGCTATCCCATAGACCGTCGAGCACCAGCGCTGAAAATACCAG
The DNA here is from genome assembly GCF_011947565.3 of Pollicipes pollicipes. Classification (NCBI taxonomy): domain Eukaryota; kingdom Metazoa; phylum Arthropoda; class Thecostraca; order Pollicipedomorpha; family Pollicipedidae; genus Pollicipes; species Pollicipes pollicipes. The sequence continues at coordinate 13,528,933 of NW_023596461.1, read as the reverse complement.
ACCATAGGAAAGAAAGCCGGAAGAGATCACTCGTTTGTTTAGCACGATGTCTGATTTTATCTCGTACCCAATGTTCATGGGATGGATGATATTGTAAGCAAACCAGTTGATCTGTCTTTAAACCGTTTGCTTTCATAACGTGGCGCTGTCGCATGGAAGCTACCGAACATCTGCGTCGAGGCTTGTGATTATCTATTCGTGTGACTCAACCAAATAACACCGATGAACAATCAGCGACTGGGCGGACGGCAGGCGGACCTTAAGAGCCGAAAAGATGAGGCCCTGGTATTGAGGTGGCGGGTGGGGGAACCCCAGCTGCTTCCCGGACGCGTCCCACCCTGTCGCGTCTGGCCGGCCGACTGTCTACATCACGGGATGTCACTCCGCGGGACCGGCCGGCGGTCCGGCGGTCCGACGGCCGCGGTCCTGTTACACAGCCGTAAAGCTCCCTCCGTATCCCTGTCCAAACCGCAACCTTAGCCGGCCTTGTGTCGCGAGCCCCGAGTGCGTCGAACAGCGGGTATCGCCTGCTGAATTTCCGGGGCCTCGTAACCTACGAAAGGTTGGTCTCACCACCGACTACCGATCGCTGTTTGTGGGAGTCAATTAGAACAGCCTCAAGCTTCGGCTTTTACAGACCTCATTAACGCCGAGAAATATCAAGACACTGATAACCTACATAGTTGGGAGCCATTTTGATAAAACTGCGCTAGTGATGGGGTTCGAACCCGGAACGCATTCGGACGCACCTGAGCCGCGTTCCTCATTGGCAAAGTACCCACTTGAGTTGCTACCTGGGACATCGCATTGCAAGCACCTACGTCACACATAGGCAACTATCCTCCAAGTCATGCAAGCTGTTGTGACGCACTTACCTATGACGTCATGTGTTGCAACCTGTGGACAGCTGTTGATAATAGGGGAACGCGGCCCTTAAGTGATCTCTGAGCCATTGGGAAGCTGGTCGCGTTCGGAGCTTAACAATAGTTTTTTTCTAACCTTCTTAAATAAGCCAGTTGCTAGGCTTACCCTTAAACTACCAGATCAGACGACTATGTATACATGCATGCACTCACGTTGCAGCACATTCAAATATATTATGCATTTCATACACAGGTAAAATACACGCATGGCTACTACTGTACTTAGTCGTCGCCTTACTGAATTGGCTTGACATACATACCAATGAACTTTTGCTTATAAGGGCATCTAGCATAAAACTGGCTGTGCAAGGAGGTTTGTCGGAACTTTGGACGATCAAGATACCTCAGGAATTTGACCCCAAGGAGTTCAGGGAAGGGGACACACAATTTGCGACCGGACTGGCCCAGCAGCGGGCTGTCTCTGTATCTGCCTGTCTCGAGCAGCCACCGCTCACTCCCGGCCTGGAGGCGCCAAGGGGTCGGCCTGGGTCAGGGAAGAAGGCGGACTGGCGAAGTTTTTTTCCTGAAAGGAGCGAAGAATGGAGGATGCTGCTTTTTGAGGTGGCGCATTGCCACGAGGCTGGATTGGGACGACCATCATGGAAGGGAGCTGGGAGGGAGTTAGCAACAGATGACACCCTGCGGTTGCGGCTCCAGCATCAATCTGTGGCCCATATCAGCCCATATGGCAGCTCTCTCAGGTGTCAGTCCGGTGATGGAACGGCTGGCAGGTAAGCAGATGGCTCCGGGCGGTGCGCCCCGCTCCCACGTGCGGTACAGAATGGTGCGAGTCTGGCTGTGCCTGGCGATGGCTAGCATGCAAATGAATCAAGTCAACGGGCATTACGCATCACGCATCATTCATGCATGCAAAAGATTTCAAGTAGGCAGGTGCCACGCATCACCTGCCTGTGCATATAAACGATTCAAATTAAACGGGCATCACGCATCATACGTCAGGAATCACTCATGCGTATAAACGATTTTAAGCTAGCACACATTACGCATTAAAGCACTCATCACATTCGCATAATCGGCCATACTGGGCCCTGTGTGTAAAGGTCTGCTTGCCGACTTCGTATGAGAATAGGTTCCCCTACCTTCTTGTCTGGTCCTGTGCTTTGTGGGTGGCTTTGGGCCCTGAAAGAGGTAAAGGATCTGTGGCCCTCTGGAATGAATGACACCTGTGCATTGCCGCCCGGGCACTATTCAGACCTCGAGATGGAAGATTCACCGGAGACTTTTCTTTAGCTTATTGTCGTTTTTCCAAGCTATGCGTGCGCGCATTTTTTATTTTCTTACTACATGTTGGATTTTTCAAAGCAACTGCTCATCTTTGTAGGCAGTGTTCAGAATCCGTATTCTGACAGGGCGTGCTCCCGTTTCCTACCACCCATCCTCCCCCCCCCCCCCCCCCCACGTGCTCTTTACTTGTTTTTACCTCTTCCAACTTTCTTCCATTTAGTAATAAAGAATGTCCATTGCCCAAGAGCGATGCCAATATCTTGTGTACGCTCTCTCTTTCCTTTCCACTACTTGAGCTGTTTAGAGTCTTATGTGGAACTTGTTATGAATTATATTGTGCTTAGTGGAGGTTGAACGCACAGATTCGCGGTGCGGGACTGCGCGAAGTGTTCAGCGAAAGCAATGTCTACGTAAGCGTCCAATGTGATGCTATAACAGAATGCCAGGTGAAGTCATGCAACTTTGAGATTGTTTCTGACACATATAAAAGATAACTGAAATTGGGATTACGACTAATTTCGATGATCTTGGGTCACGTATGGTTTCCAGAGCAAGGTCGAAACAAACCCCCCGAATTGGATGGAAAACTTGCTTTATGTACTAAGGTTTGACGCCCATTTCGAATTCGTGGATCGTAAGGACATCAAAATATGTTCTAGTTTGAGATGAAGGTCAGCGAAGATCACTGGCACAAAACGGCCTCAGTCAGCCTTTCACTTTATAGAGTATGCCACCTAGGGTGGTACTTAGCGCCGATTTGCACCAATTAAGATAATAATTAAAATGATTGCAAATTGAAATATCCCAATAATCTAGAAGGTTTTCGTCATTTTAACCATGTTTGACCTTTAAAGATAAAAAGGCGATCGAGAGGCCACAGGTTGATGACGGAGTCGGAACCACAGGGTGTAATCCGCTGCATAACTCCCTCCCAGCTCCCCCCCCCCCCCCCTCCATGATGGTCGTCACACTCCGTTCTCGCAGCAATGCATCAGCTCAACAGGCCGCATCCTCCATTCTCTGCTTTTATCAGGAAAAACCACCCAGCTTCGCCAGAACGTCTTATTCCGTGACATAGGCCGACCCCGTGGCGACTCCACTCCCTCAGATTGGAGCAAAAATTCCTACAGTTGTAAGTCTTGCCGTTCCGACGTCTCGCCTCCGACTCACTGGTACACACGGGACGCCCAAAGTCGCTTCTGTAGTAGGCACTCGTCACGGGCACTGCACACAGTTCGTCCCGCCGACGAGTCCGTCCTCGCGCCCGCCGGCTTTCAGAGCCTTCTGTTGTTACTCCTCTCCCGGCCCCCGCGGCCGCGCCCCTCGCCTGGGGCAGGAGGTGAAGAACGCGAGCGCCTCGAAGCGGTGCTTGCCAGGCTAAGCAAACATTCACTGGCACCACATAGGTGTTCTCTGACTCCTTACACAATAAACACAGAGACCTCAAACATGTCTTTGAGTTTAATTTTTACATTCAGGCTGCTCACGTGCACTCCACTTGTACACTCCAGCATTGCTCACGATGGATGCGCTTGATTAGGTCAATCTGCCCTCTCTGCATGGCTTTGGTTATGGGAGAAGGTAAATGGTCAAAGCATTCCGTCTTTTACTACAAAGGAAAATGCAGAATACCACCCATGTAATACAACCATCTGCTCAAAACGGACAATGTAGAACACCAACCATCTTTGACACCCAACAGCTGGAAAAGGGCAGTGTAGAAGATCAGCTGAGATGGCTGAATGAACTCCTGTGACTCTGGCGATGCATGACCCCGCGCGTACGTTCTGCCATGAAGCTATCATTCTGCGAAAGGCCTGTCAGCATCACTTCAGACGGTTTTCAAGACTCGGATGAAGTGGTACTGACCTGAAATGGTGATTGCATGACCACTGACACACGTCAGTTTGGTTATGACAACAGTGTATTGCCATTTTGAACGGAGGTGAGCCGTCTTATAACAGACGTGGCTGGTATCGTCATGCAGATCTTATCGAAGCATATGCAAATGAAATCTGTCGCCTTTGGAAATCATGGAGGAAGGAAATTAACAATGCAATGAACACCCAGTTCCGAGGCCATGCTGTTTAGCCTTGGCAAACAAATTTGCAAATGGCATTGCATGACTGAGCTTGAATCTGCCAAGAGTAGACGCATTGCTGAAGTAAGTTAATTTTGAGAAGTGCAAAGTATTTGAAGAGAAAGCTTTCGTGTTCTGCAGCGAAGACATTGGGAAAAACGTCAGGTAATTTTGCGCGGATACCGGTAACATTAGGGCTGTGCGCACGTGTCATTTTCGTGGCACCACCGGTCAGGGCTTCACTTGTATTTTGGTCCGTGTTTGGGATAGACAGTATTGGTTAGTTGCTTGCCAATTACTGGTACACGTGTGGGATGGACAGTGTTACGATTCTTTCCAGGACTTTATGTGAACGGCACGTTCATCTACACTTGCATGATTCACGTCTCCACATTCTCTGGTCCCCGAGACCTGACATTGACTATCAAAAATGCCCGGGAAGTGGCACTTCCCTGGTTTGCAAATTTTGCGAGTGACAGCCTGAAGACATCAAATCACAGCTTTCGCAGTACGGTTGTTCGTTTTGTTCTCCGCAAGGCAGTAGGCCGAGCGAGTCTGCACTCAACTGAGGGGAGGTTGTGGCTTCAGCGGCCGAGGTAGGCGCTAGCCAGGTCTGGTGCGGTTTGTCGGCTTTATGTCTGGAACAACTGTTTGCGCGCGCCATGAAGTTTTGAGGAACATTGTTTATTTTTTTTAAAGTCGTACCGCGATGTTTCCCAGTTACTTAAACGCAGGCTGTCCGATCAGGCGGCGTATTTTTGCACAATAATAGCATCCTCACTGCTCAATATCCCCATTCTATCAGCATAGCTAACATATAATTTTCAAATCGCGAAAAAGCTTCAGATCGTGGAAGGCACGACATCCAAATGTCGGCGACTAGACGTCGACGTGGCTGACTGACTAACGACCAACTGATGCTGATGTAACGGAAAACGTATAGTCGTGCTGGACAACGTGTGACTCGATCTGTACAGATGATCACGCATCGACATGCTTAATCCATGAGGTCGCTCGTTTTCAGACGCATTTTAAGGTTTTGTGACTGATCACGACAACCAGATCAGAAGGGACGTGAAACCAGGTGTGCGGTAGACGTGAACGGGCCGACTATAAGCCAGTAATCTGTCTTAATACATCTAACACATCGGTGCACCAGTAGCAAACCGGAAAGTGTATGAACATGCATAGGCCAGTGATTATGGAACATGACTGGGGTTAGGTACGGAGTTAGGTACATAATACACACCCACAGGACCAGATCAAAGCAACAACCGTTTTAACAGCTTTAGATGTGTTTGCTACCTTGATGCGTGCTCACGAGATGTTTGCGAATATTTGATGTGATGGTTTTTGATCCAGCAATATCAGCTATTCTTAGGACATAGGAAAAGATAATATTGTTCCACAGCTTAGGGTAAAGGCAAGATGTAAATAACCTATAATCACGGTTTGAGAATGGATGATTTAAACGTTCCATTCGCCACATACGCATTTCATTTCACTCGTAGAACTCATACATACATTGAATCAAGTGATGAATGGAAGCTATGAAATGAGAACTGTATGCATTGAAATTGACATTATGGATTTAGTAGCATCGATTATTTCGAAGTTTGTGCTTTTTAGATGAAATGGCTCTTTGCTTTGTACAGGGTGCATATTTTACATAGAAACAGCTATTTTGCAACATTGCTTACCTTCCTAGTCTAGGAGCAGGATTAGATTTGTCGGTTAGAATTATGCGCGTGTTTTATAAGTAAAAATCTAATCTGTCGATGAGCACACCAAGATCTTTGATTTATTTTCTCCTCGATAGGTGAAAAGTTTTTTAGAAACATTTAGACGGAAATAAATAGAAAGGGTAGTGTAATGCTGTGTGAATGGTTTTGACACATTGTATAAAAGGAGGCTGGCACGAGGTCAGGAAGTAATTAGAGAAAAACAGTGCATTGACATTGGTTTGGAGCTCCACAATCTTTGTGTTACTGAAAATAATAGTAGGACCATCAGCATAAGAAGGCCAAAGTATGTCACTGGTTAAGTTAGGCATTTCACATTGTACACATGAAAATAATTAGGTTCAAAATCGATCCTTGGGAATCACTTATTGCTTTATTTTTGAATGACATAGACAATTCCTATTTTCACATATTGTGCTCTGTTAAACAGACAAAAAGAAAGTGTTTCATGAGATTTTCGTCGAGCACGATCTCTATCAGGTTTACATATAAGAGGCGTTACGCTAACAGTACGAAATGATGTTTTTAATGCAAATCTAATTACAAACCCAGCAAATATGTTCCGTATTCAAAATCCTTTCTTCATGCCAATTCTCCCAAGAAGGAAGAATTGGCATGGAGTCACTTTTGCTCTTCTAAATCTAAACTGGCTTTTGGTGCATTGGGTGATTTTGGTGGTTTTCGACGAAAGATAAATCTGTTGCGTATAGTTTCTCGAGAAGTTTGGTCATCAATGGCAGAACAATTACAGCCCTATAGTTAGTGACAAATCAGAAGGCCCCACAGATAGAGATCGATTTAATGAAGTTTTTAAATGCTTGGAAATTCCCAAATGATAAACAGCTTGTGAAAAGTTAAAGAGTTGTTTTGAGTATTACTCTATAAGAAAATTGTACATCTTAGTATTAAGATTGTCCACTCCACCTCCGACCATGTTTAACTGTTGACGACAATAAATAACCTCTCCTCACTAGCAGATGCCACATGTACTTCATTGTCCACATTTGGGATGAGCTGGAGTGGATCAAATGGTGTTTGGGAATTTCGTCTTCGAACTTTTGTCAAGTCTCAGTGAAGAAGCCATTAAATATCACTGCTATATATCGATCACCTGGAAATGATTCATGATTCACCTCACTGATCTTAGTTGCAACATTATCATTTTCTTTGAATTTGTAAGGGTTTGTAATGTTTTACGTATTTCCTTGGAATTGCCAGTGCGTTTAAAATGAGTGTTCCACGTCTGTATGAGGGCTTTGAACTGAAATAGCCATCTTGAGCAGCTTTCGGTGCTGTTCAGAGCCCTGTCCCCTCCCAAGACCTAAACCCTGCCGGTTTCTGAGCTACACACCTGCGAAGATGTGCAGACTGTTTCGGAGAGCATATTTCAAAAGGCCACCCGGGCATTCCTGACGCCATAACATCATTCAGCTCCTGTCATTCCAGTAGCCTTGCGGCGATAAAGGCCAAGGAAAATGTCATTGTCGTTTGTTGTCATTCCCATTGTCGAGTCGTTCAGTATCTGGCGTTTGTGAGCACGATTTCCAGATACAACAGTCGTTTAATTGGCTCTTAATCAATGTTGTGCAGGGTACGATGACGTTATCAAGAAAAGACGTATTAAGAAGAATATGTACTAAACAGCGAAATTGTTTTGTCTAGAGCAGTCCTTTTCTATCGAAAAGAATACCATTAGTTAAAACTGAGCTTATTTCATCATATCTGATAGTTGCTTTAATGTCTTCAAAGGTGGAACGTTACCTTTAATGCATAAAGCATCATAATGTTTCTTGTTAGCTAATGTATGCAATGCAGTGAGGCTTTTATTTTGTTTATGTGTGTTTATTTTTCATTATTTTGGAAAACGAGGTGCTTCAGTTCTGTCTCAAATACTTCACTTTTGTGTGCAGCTGAAAGTAGAAGGAAGGGCAACACCCATGGGCTACTGTTTTTTTCTAAACTGTTTTTTTCTGGAAAGATGCTTTTAGTGAGAGAACTTGGTGATTTATCATTGTAGACATGACCAATTTGACCAAGCATACCCTTGGCAGTTAATAATTCCATTATCATGATGCAGTTCAGTTAAGCAGTGAATTATCAAGGTGTGGTTGTCATGTTTGTTGTTGTTACGTTTGTTTTCTTACGTCAGGTCCGAGGTAAATTTTCAAGAAACTCCCACTTTTCAGCTTGCCGCAGTTTTTGCCAGTCGCGCCAGGGCGTCGGTCGCCCTGCAGTGCTCCTCAAAAACCGCCACTGCTGCGTGACCAGAAAAGCTAGGAACTTCTTTTTTGGTGTTAAAACACGTGCAATGGACGTCTCGAAGGCCATCAGATATTTGTATTGTTGAAAATTCTTAACTTCACTGTCGCTCAGGTCGTTGGTAAGCGGTAGGTGTAATAGTTAAGGTCAAGTGATTACTTAAGAAAGCTACTACTTATCACTTTTATGTAGGGGTTGCTACTTTTATGTAGGAGTCCAATGAGATTTCTCCCGCAGGTACGGCTACTACAAGAATAAATTCTAAGCTATTCAGAAGTTTTTTTTTAACCGCAGCACTGATCAAACCCCATGCGTCTCCCATGCGTCTGGTCTAGCAATAAATGAAAAGTGTAGCAAAGGTGTAATACTCCCTTTGAAGAAAATGCTCCACGTTTGTATGAAGTTTTGAATTGGTGCAGCGATTTTGAAGGTCATTCAGTGCAGTGCACAGTCATGCCGTTTTCAAAGCTTAAAATCCTCGGCTTTCTGGGCTACATACCCGAGAATTTGCGCGAGCTATTTCGTGGAAACGATTTCGAGGTCACCCAGGCATGCATGACACTAGACAAACGTCATTCACATCCTGCTGCTTCATTGGCCATGCGGCGCATTCAAGGCTAAAACAAACATAATTGTCAAATAATTCGTATCTGGTGCACGTGACCAGACTTCTCGAACCAACGACTTGCAATTGGCACCCAGAAAATGTTGCGCGATTAGTGCAAGTTTCGCACACTAGTCACGTCTTATGTTACATAATAAAGGATGTTGGACAGTGAATTTATGGGGAAACTAAAGAAATCAGCCTTTTAATCAACTAACTCAAGAATAACCCAATAACTAAGTACGTGCATGTACAGATTTAAAACCATGAATTGATATGTATTAGCACCAGGAAGATTGGTCAAAACACGCGCACATATTGATGCTTGGGTCTTGGAAACGCAATATCACTTGGCATGCCACCCTCTCGAGAAGTTGTATTCTACACGTGAGTCAGACCGTCCGGTTCGAAACCGCTACGGTGGCAATTTCGAACGGCAAATTTGTCAGCCCCTCTGACATCATACAAAGTTCCATGACATGATGAAACGATGGATTAGTGAGGATCACTTTTACTACATAGTGAATTGTGTTATCTAGAGCAACCTTTTGCACTGAAAGGAAGTGTTTCACATTTGAAGATATTGAAGCAAACATTCGATTGGACACGACTGTTTCGGTTTTGTGTCGCCACGAAGTGTGTTCTCGTCTATGTGTTGTAAAACTGAAAAAGGGTGTTCTAGAAAATGGGACCTTTGACCTGGTATAGCATGGTTAATTACTGACGCATCAGCATGCAAACTCGTACCAATCACGAGGTCTGGTTGAGAACAATCCAATGGTGTTTGCCACTAAGCACTATCTTTATTGGTTTGAAATCGTCAGGTGGTCGCATCGACCTCCTGTCAGCCCGCGTTATGAAAAACTGCGAATGATTACGAAGGTTAGCGATATCAAAGCTGAGTAAGTATACTATACTTCAATATAATTTTGTGCGTTTCCTTAACACGCACCCGAGTGGTGGGTCAATGTGGGCGCTTGAAGTTACTTCCGGAACAATTTTCGAACGCGCAAAATCGTCCATACCTGTAGACGATTGACTGACGGATTGTTTGGTGTAAAGAACTTCGATGTAACTTGTAAGGTCGCTGACTTACGGCAGGCCGAAGTCAAGCCATGGATTCAGCGAATTCGGGCAGCCCCAAACGCCTCAAGCCGTTCCTACGTTCGCACCAGACAGAGTCGAATCTAGAGCGATTCAGGGTTGACATTTCTCCCCATCACAACACTCGAATTCGGTCCTCGTACCAAAGCATTGCAAATATGAATTCACTTCTCACTAGCATGTCTATCATCAGTGTACAACGCCGCTCGACAACGCGAGCAAAGTACGCGGGCTAAACACAGACGCTACACACAGCGGTTAATGACCAGTTTTACATTCTTCATATGTGCACGACGAACAGCACCCTTCTTATGCAAAAAATCGAAATTTCGGCGGCGCGCGCGACACAAACAGCTGGTCCAATCCATGGGTTGTCCATTTTTGTTCTTATATCGATGTTGCAGTATCAGATTCGATCACCTGATCCCAGCTTCCGTTCTCTAGTCTAGTTCTATGTCGCTCATCGTCCTGCGCTTTGTATTTTGTTCATGCTCTCCTCCTGCTTCCTCTGAGCCTTCTGCAAAGTCGCCGAGAGAATTCAAAGCTTCTCGTGGACAAAGTCGTTTTGTACAAACTCACTCGGCCTCCAACTAGCTGAGAAATGGGGCTGCTTGGATGGCGAAGAAAATAAGTAAAGAATGGGGTGTGGCCATGGATACTGCACACCTCATTATTCAAGGAAAACGTTATACCGGAAGTCGCTGTTCCCTGTCAGATCCCTGAGACTCGGTCACGGTGCGTAGCCGTCGCTTAATAGCCAGGTTTTCCCTCTCAACTTTACCCATGGCCTCGCAATGATAGCCAACACTGAACCGTGCTCGCACACCAAAATACCCGCACTGCACCAGAATACCTGAGTTTTTGAGCAGGTTCGATCCCTCGTCACTCTCCACCACTGTGGGCGGCCCAAACGTCAAAATGTAATGCTCTAGCTTTGTTATGATACCATCATACGACCTAGAGGCAAGCGGATAACACGCCAAGAAACCAGAAAATGTATCCACACAGGTCAGCAGTTGACATCGCCCTGTCACCGAGCTCCGAGGCATGGTAATAATGTCTGTGACATGGGTCACGTTTGGATAGCTGGCTTCTTGGGGAAAGAGTGGAGAATTCTGCAGCTTCGAGCTCTTTTTTACTGCACTGTTTCCAGCTCCGAAAATAGTCCTCACAGTGTCTCTTTAGCCCTGGATACCAAATATAGCTGCTCAACTGGTCTTGCAGCTTCACCTCGCTCCCGTGAGCATGATGGTAGACATTATGGTGGTTGAAAAGGAGCTCAAAGGGTGGCAACGGGCCACGCAATCAAATCAGCACCTGTTGGCTGAGCCCTTCGGAGTATAATCCCGTCCCCCAGGCAAAACCGATTGGGGTGCTTTTGTTTTAGTTACGGAGGAGTGAAAGGCGGCCATCACCAATGGGCATTCGGCCTACAATTTCTGTCACGTACCATGCAAGGAAATCCGACTTTAGAGGAAGCTGCAAGAAAAAATATGCAATTGCCAAATGACCTCCCGAGCCCCCGCTGAATTCGTGACATGTGCACTGTCCTCTGCCTACGCAAGTGGAGCGTCTGACACAGACTCTTCTTGCTTTCGGTATCCACACCCGTCGTCGCTTTCTGGTTGGGCATGACGAGTGCCGGTACCTGCATCCCAACCGCTTCCACCGGCGCAGCGAGAAGCCGACCTCGCCACCCGGCACTCTGACGCCTCCGCACATTTCCCGGAATGCCCCGCCAGGGGGCGCCAGCATCGGCCGGGGTACCCGGCGCCGCCCGTTCTGGCAGCGGCGCGTGTTGCGCCAGGTCACTGACTTCGTGCAAGCGGGACAGCTTGTCTACATGCTGCATCTGTACGGCCTGCCGATGACCCACGGGGTAACAGAAACGACTGACGAATACCTTCCAGCGTACCAGCCGCGGGTTGATGTGATATCGATTGTGCAAAACCTTTGAGAACGCTCGTGCAGTCGCGAACCCATGTAAAGGCGACACCCGCTAAATATCTGTAAAATTTCCTTAAAACCTGAATGAACTTCCAGTTCAAAAATCATTCACTTCCGCTGAGCCCGATCATACCGTTATCAGCAATTATGAGCCCCTCCCCGTCCCGTATTTCAGGCAAAGCTTGGCCCGACCCCTTGGAACTTCTATCTGTATATGAAATGAATGGACAGTCTCGCGTGAGTAGCTAAGAATTTTGGCCCCCATCATCTCCGCAAGAAGGCGAGGGAAAACACTGACCCTGTTCCTTGCTCCAGAAAAAGAATATTCGAGTTGCACAAAGTGACCGAGAGGTCTGAAACAGTGCTGAAAGACGACATGAATTCACGGAACCATGAAAGGAACCAAACACCCTCTTAGCTTCTTTTGCTCACGTAGGCGGCTTCAGGTCAACCATTACCTGAATACGATCTGGATCAATAGAAACCCCGTCAGGAGTAATCTTATGACCAATATATTTCAGTTGTTTAAAAAAGACAAAGCTTATCTGGAGCGAGTTCGAGTCCTGCACCGCGGAGTCTCTCCAGCAGAACCGTGTGTGAAAGCTGGTGATGTTGTTCAACACTCGGGCTCGTGAGCAAGATGTCTTCTGCGTACACGTGAACATGCTCCAAGTCCTCTTCTCATGGCTGGACTGTACAAAGTACGTGACTGCACGCATCCCAGGGGCATTCGCCGGTGATAAAACGCCTTTCCCACCGCGTAAAACGCACAAGCTTTACTCTCTTCTTTCGAAAGCTGTTGATTTCAAACACATGCTTAATGTAAGTGTTGAAGCGGCCTTTCACCCGTGCGGAGAACAGATAAACTCATCAATCGTAGAGAACACAAACCGCTTCGGCACGAGAAGCTTGTTCAATGATCCAATGTCCTGCACAACTCATCAGACCCATTTGGAGTCAAAATGATAGGAGGGTTCCAGTCGGAGTGCTCCCTTCTTCGAGGACACCACACGCCTGTAGATCATGAAGCTGCGACCTCAGTTAGTCTTCACGGGCCCATGGAATTGGGTATGGCCGCGTGAACTGATGCTGCGCTTCCTCACGCGGCTCGTAGTTAATATCACAGCCGTTTTATCGGCCTACATCTGAATAACTGCGGGAAAACACCTCCGGAAATGGACGGATTAACGTCGCCACTTGATCTCGCTGAGAGCCGGTGATAGGGAGCCAACCACAAACTCGGATAACACGTCATCGGGCGGTTTTTCCAACATATCGGCTTTCGTCAGTAGATACCGTGTTCACTTCTGCTGTGACGTCATCGTCATCTGCTGTGCGTCGTGGGGTAGCGTTACCACTCCTTTGCCAGCCTGCCCGACTGCCCGATTGGGCAGTGCCTCTTCAAGTGCCCGAAGCACCGCCAGGACCAGCATTGAGACACCCGTCAACGTTATCGTGTAGGTGTAGGCGGCCGTCTACCATCGTCGCCTGAAGACGAGCCGTCGTGGTCACGTGTCGCGCGCTGCCGCCCACCGGGAAAGGTCAGCGGGTCAGCACGACACTCGCCGCCATCTGATGGGCAGTGTGAAGACGGTGGTTGGCGGGGCCTCCACCGGAAGGCAGCCGCCCGCGCAGGCGACCGCGTCACGCGCTGCTGCCCGCCCGGTGAATCTATGCGACGCGCAGCGCCATCTGGTGGGCGAGTTGGAGACGGTGATTGGTGGGGCTTCCGCCAGGAAGCAGCCGAACGCTCCAAAGACCGCCCAGAACGCGGCCAGCACCGCCTACCGCGCGGTCAGGCGACCGCGCGCGAGTAGTCCCTCGGTATGGCGAGATTGTGACCGCGTCGAGACGATGCTGGCGATGACATGGAGCGTCCGTTGCGCTGCACATGCACTGCTCCACACTCCGATCAGTGCACATGCGGAGAACAGTGCTGCCCACTTCCCAATGAGTGGGAGATGAGCTCTTCTTGCCTTAGCTCGTCGAAAGCTGTGTCGAATGACACCACGCCCTGGTGTGACGTGAGCATCTCCCTTTCAGCCGATAACCCTACCAAAGATGGCTTGGTATGCTGGTCATATTGTCATATTGTCAAGGTCATATTGCAGCTTGGTATGCTGGAGCACAGGTCTTTTTCACGAACTCTGGGCGAGCATCCTGAACAAGCCGCTTGATGAGGACATAGGACAGACAGATTACTCCAAAACACACATTGTGCCTTTCTGGGCCTTACTTGGCTGAGTAGCGACCATCTCCGGTCGTCTGGCGCCGAACATTTTCTTCAGTAGGGATGGCACGTCCGTTTGGTCGGTACCGCCCTCCACAACTTGCGAAACAAGTCCACGGCACGTCACTGCCATGACTCTGGGGAGCTGTTCCGTAGAGATGTCGCCCAGTGCTGTCAGTCGTTGGCACTGGCGGATGAAGCCGTTTGGTGGTGCTGCCCCATCGTAGACCGAGAGGTCCGCCAACGCGACACAAGACAAGGCGGGCGCAGACGCAGGAGTGGGTAGCTCGCCACCCGTGGCACGGAATCACTCTCCTGATACCACTGCCACCAACGTCTCGGCCCGGCCCGGTCGACGGGTCACCAAGTCCACATTCACCGCTGACATCGGCGACCTCAAACGCTTCAAGCCGTTCCTACGTTATACAACACAGGGGCCGATCCGGAGCGATGCAGGGTGTGACAGTGTCATGCTCCAGAAACATACAATTTTGACGTAAGTGAGTTCACATTCAGACCAACGTACTCTGTGGTTTCGTGGGAAATATAAGGTGCTTGCTTTACGCTTGCCACCGTAAAATGAACACAAAAGACGGCATTAGAAGAGACAGTCGTAGTAACAGCCTTCCTCATCGGAGAAAAATCATGAGAATGTATATATATATATATCTATATATATATGATATATATATATATATATATATTATATATATATATATATATATATATATGATATATATATATATATATATATATATATATATATATATATATATATGTCTCTCTCCTCTCTCTCTCTCTCTCTCTCTCCTCTCTCTCTCTTCTCTCTCTCTCTCTCTCTCTCTCTCTCTCTCTCTCTCTCTCTTCTCTCTCTCTCTTCTCTCTCTCTCTCTCCTCTCTCTCCTCTCTCTCTCTCTCTCTCTCTCTCCTCTCTCTCTCTCTCTCTCTCTCTCTCTCTCTCTCTCTCTCTCTCTCTCCTCTCTCTCTCTCTCTTCTCTCTCTCTCTCTCTCTCTCTCTCTCTCTCTCTCTCTCTCTCTCTCTCTCTCTCTCTCTCTCTCTCTCTCTCTCTCTCTCTCTCTCTCTCTCTCTCTCTCTCTCTCTCTCTCTCTCTCTACAAATATTAATATGTATGTATACATATATATATATATATATATATATATATATATGCGTTTACATTCCGGCAACATACCTTCGTCGGAACGAATAGCTTTTGCTATTGGTTTCGGTAAAGGCATGTTGCCGAAATATTACGCATCATATTTGCAATCTCCTGGTTGTTCTCCGAGGAATAAGGCTTTACTACTGTCTCATCCCTCTGAAAAATATTCCTCCACATCCACTTAACAACTTACGGCACCATATGCTTAAGATACAAATGAATCCGGTAACTCATGTGCCATTTTGTGAGTGAATATTCTAAGGCGGGAGTCGGTCGTGTGTTAAACCACAGCTGCGGGTGAGTAACTAAAAGGGTGAATGCAATGTGTCATCTGTATTCATAAAGCTCTCACAGAGCCCAGGCACTGCATAAGCAACGGTGATCCTGTTTACCTGTTGTTCGATACAGGACGTACCGAGCTGAGAAAGAGAGATGCAAAGAAACGGCACATTAGACACAATGGATTAAGAAAGGAACCTACCCACTATGTGTGACACATGCCGCGCATCCATTCATGCCACATCAACATCGCTCGAGTAGAGGCGAAGTTATGGCTAAGCACATTGGATACAGTTACCTTTTAATTGATTTTCACAACAGATACCCACATATTAGGTATGTGAATGACGGAACGGTAAAATAGTCTTGATACCAGCGATGGTTAATCGCGGCTAAAACATGAGAGCTGGAACAGCCCCATACAGTTTTTCGGAAATTTACCAAACCATGAACACATTGTAATGCTTCAATATAGTTCACACCTGTCAAAACAAGCTTAAAGTGTCTATCATGTCGGCTAATTGAACAATCTGCACATCCACCAGCTATCTCACGTTGGGGGAGAGCAGAGAGAACTGTTATCATGCGTTGACCAGTGGGTAAGAGATTGAATGTATAGGTAAAATAACGTCATCGGAATGTAAAATCCTAACGAACTGTGTTACATAATTCATGTTTGGTCACTATGACCTCTCAAGGCTTTACACGGCTAAAGCATGAAAAACCCGGTGTGCACCGCAGCGTGTCTCCCGGCCGGCCCGAACCCGCAGACCATGACTGGTTCTCCAACCACTGATCACGTCCCTAAGAAGCAGCGTGTTTCCCCGGCCTGCCCGAACCCACAGGCCATGACTGGTTTTCCAACCACTGATCAGTCCCTGAGAAGCAGCGCGTGTTTCCCCGGCCTGCCCGAACCCTCAGGCCATGACTGGTTTTCCAACCATGATCACGTCCCTGAGAAGCTTCAACAACAAACATCGCAGTTTTTCCAAGCTGCACGCGATGAGATTTGCAAGGTACTTAATGCAGAGTATGTGACCAGGCGGCTATTCTATAGCACTGCAAGTGTGGGCCCGACCAGTCTTACCCTGCCCTATTAAAAAAACGGATGCGTACATTTTTCCCATTCAAAAAACAACTGAGCAACGCGGGTCGGAGACGGGCCGGGACCCAGGTGACCGGATTTGTTGTAGCGTCATGAAACGAATGAAACCCGTCAGACCTCTTTGTCATAAGGGACGAGCGCGGTGCTAACCAGCGGGAAGTGGTGTTCATCACGAAGATGATAACATCCCCTAACCGAGTGGGGCCCGAAGCCAGCGGTGAGAAAAAGTGCGTTTTCTGTTCAAAGATGAAATTTGGAATCGTCTTAATTGTCACCTGTAGCCAAATCACCTAGGAATCGTTGCAACATGAAAGCCCCCTAAATGCGATTACACCACGGAAAACAAAGGCAAATAAAATGCAATACGGTATAACCATCAAACATTCTCGTCTCGGGACTTCATTTTCATTAAAGTATCATTTGCTGGCCAGCAAACAGTGATAATGATTGAGACTATATCGTCTCCATGACCACATGAGCTAATAAAATTATCAAATACAGGCATACTTGACATAACCAGCTTTGAGGGCGTGTAGTTTGCCTAATCAGTTTGGGGAGAGGATTGTGCCTCTTAACCAGGGATGTAGTTTCTGACTTTAGTTATCATTTCTATCCCTGATCTTTATAAGTCATGATGTGTAGGGGTCAGCACTCAAAAATTATTTTGCGGAACTACACCCCTGCCCCCAGAGCTGAACCATGGTTTAAAGTGCATTGGCGCAGGCAGGATCAGTCATTTTTTCTTCTCCTCTTCCCCCCCCCCCCCTGACTCCCTACAAATTTGCAAAGCGTTATCACCCATCTCCTCCCCCTACATTACCGGTAACATAGTTCCCAAGCATCCGAAAACAATATTACTTTTGCTTTGCGACGTCATCGTACAATTAGCTGGACGCGTTGACTACTTTCACTCTCTTTGTATAATTATTACCGGCGCAAAACTCTCACTTCCTAACGCGATCCCAATTAATAAGCGTGAAACCCATGTCATATTGGTATCAAAATGCAAACGACATTGTTAAATGTCTCTAGCACCCTTATTTGAACTTAAGACAATAGGATGGTAATTAAAAGCGTTTTATGTCACTCTTGTCCACTGGTCAGAACGCCAGATCTGAGGTGTGACGAACAATGTGAAGCATCTTACCTCAAAGCCTCTTTCTCTCAGCAGCAGAAAGCCTCGGATGAATCCTTGACATGTGTCGCTCCATCGTGCTTCGTCCAGCTCTAAAGCTACGGTTCGGGAATCCACAAGGAACAAGCCCTCTGGATCGGCAGAAATTCCTAGCACCATTTCCAGAGACGCCATCCATGGTAGATCCTCAAAAAAGCGCCACAGCGCCTTGAAAAAACGATTGTCGATTGGCTGCGTTCTTCAAGCCAGTCAGCTTCTCACCACATGAACACAACCAGCGGAAGCCCGCAGCGTTGGACTGAAACCCAATTCATTACCGCGTGGCGAGCATTCGGACCCATCTGCCTCTAACGGCACGACGTTTAAAACGCTGCGTAACAAACTGACCACGTTCGCCGTAAGATGCTGTGGCCAGTCACGATCCTTACAGCTGGTAATCAACCTAGCTTTTTTGGCGTTTTGCACTGTTTAGTATGTGAAGCGAATCTTGGCTGACAACATATGTGAAAAACTCTGAGGGGCGGGGCGTTGGAAAAACACTGTGTCACCACTGATTTGTGACGTCAGCACTGGTATCATATAGTTTGTAATATATTTGTCACCTGCTTTAAACTTATCCTGATTGAAGCTACTATGTTTGGCAACATATTTTTGCTCATCTTGCTCATGCAGCGGAACGCCAGCGTGTCGACATATACTCTACACATGTTCACGCTGCAAGCGTTAGCGAGTACAGACCAAAACTAGGCTTCAAGCTTCGTCTAACTGGGATGGTCTGTAGTAATATAGTCTGGTCTCTTGTAATTTGTTTCCCTTTTCCCACTTTCGCCACTAAATGACTCACAAAGTGTCCGTTTTTGTCACCTATCATATCCCGTAAATCAGAATCCTTTTCACTTGCTGCCCGTAGCCTTCGGGATCTCGCTTTGATAGCACAAACCAGCGCACTGGGGTAGCTTCAGTGGATTGGTCCAGCATGCACAGATGTGCTGATGGCTGTGCATTATTAGCGTGCGCTACGCCTGCCATGGTGCAACAATTTGATCAAAGAGATTGATAGATGTTAAATAGATGACGCCTGCCTACACTGACATTTTGAGGAATAGCGCTAACTGAGGGTTGATGTCCTCTATCCGTTACACCATAAATCAAGCTACACGTCCACGTAATTTCAACATACACCGACTACTGTCTCTCCTCGTGATGCTGAAAACGGCCTGAGTAAAAGATGTTCTTCGTGTATATGTTTGAGGCATCCTGTAAACTGTGGTGATTCTTCCTTTAGGACGCAGCGGCCGAGGTGTTGGGGGTACGACAAGGCTGGGGCGTGACGATCGTCTTGAGGGGGGAGGGGGGGGGAGGCGGGGGGGGGGGCGGAGAAGGAGTTCTATGGCAGAGTACACCCTGCGGTTCCGCCATCAAGCTGTAGCACATATAAGCTGCCGTCGACTCTCCCAGTGTCAGTCCAGTGGCGGAAAGGCTGGCAAGTAGCCAGGCGGCTCCGGGCGGTCCTCCCCGCTCTCACGTGCGGTACAGAATGGTGCGACTCTGGCTGTGCTTGGCGCTGGCTTCCGCTTTTGGCCTGGCGTCTGGACGTTTGGTCTTGCAGAAAGACAGAGGTGAGGTTTAGAAACATTTGTGATTGCAGAGTCGTTCATGTAAATTTCATACATTGACATACGCAGAGTATTTAATTTTGATACTCAGAATTGGATGGTTATGAGCCACAAGTCGCTGATCTAGTGTGATCGCAACATGTGCAATTAACCCAGCAGGGCAAAGTAATGTGTCGTCAGCTGCTCGCAAGCTGCTTTCTGCTGTCATTTAGCTACGGAGCACGCGATCTGCAAGAAAACAACTAAATCAGGGTCCAGCGTCTCAGGGTAACATGCAAGTAGTATCGTGGCAAGGGCACCAGACATTAGCACGTACCTTTTAAAAATTACATAAACTTGGGTGACATTTCCTCTGTTTTTTAACGTTTGCATGTTTAATTTCTCCCCGTAGGAGCTTTATTTTGACCTTCGCACCACGAGGGGATCTGACAGCATCTTCCTCTGTAATCACTGGTGAAAAAGGTCGCAGTTGTAATTAGATCTCTCTCGGATGGCCTGATATGCATATGGTTATCAGAACTTCATTACACTTGACAATAACCCCAGGATGAGGTATCTTAAAAAACTACTTGGAGCGCGCTCTTTGCAACAAAAAATAAGCACGCCTCAAAAGCCAGATGTTACTGACATGACCTCCGGAACCAGGTCATGGAGCATGACCCGTCGTGATCAGAAATGTTAAATTGTCGCAATATATGTCAAACTAGCGAGCTCACGTGTTCAGCTGTGCGCATTGTGATTAAAACCGTCCAGACGTTGTTCTCAATAACCAAAGGGAGGCTCATAGCCCCCTTACGAGGCGAGGGACTATTCACGATGGCAAATGACTCTTCAAACACCGTTAATTGGCTACATAAACACGCTAGCCCTCTCGTCAGGTAACTCAGCGGCCTCGTTTTTCGACAGGCGCCGCTGGCTCAGTCTGCCTGACGTCTGCCGGTCACCTGGGCACGTGTCGACCGGCCGGCGGCTGTTCCCTCTCAGACGGCGTCACCACCGCCGGCTGCCGGACCGGGGAGCGCTGCTGCCCGCACGACAATGGCGCCGCCATGTGGTTGACCCCCCCGACCTCTGATAGCAGCGGTGCGCCGAGGGCGCCGGCGGACGGCCGCCGCCAGGCCGGCAGGCGGGGTCCCTACCGATCGCCTGCTTGGTTCGGACCGCATCAGCATCGCTGTCATCCGCGCCAGCGGCCGACTTGGCCCGGTCCGCAGGTGGACAGCGGGCAATTTGAATATGTCAACGGCTCACCGGTGGGCGGGGTCGGCGGCCAGGGCACGGGCATGATCATATCCCGCCCGAACAACTGTCCCAGCCTCCACCAGTTGGTTCGACCACCTACCGTGACCGCGATGGCCTGTGGTGTTCGGCCACTGAGACCCGATGGTGGTGGCCAGAGCTGACAGCCTGTGGTTGCCAGGGCCGATAGCCTGTGGTGGTGAGGGCCGACAGGCTGTGCCCGTACCACCGCACCTGTACCCCCTGTCCGATTATTTACAACAGCTTGTGCTGGGCGTCATGACGTCTGGTGTTATCGCTCAGCCACGCGGTACGAGTGGCTGACCGGCTGTATGTAGCTGATGCAAATAAAACACTGGTCAGCCGTTGCTATGCACTGTATATCATGTCGGACAGGAAATATTTTCAAATAGTTGAAATCTGATTGATAAAACTAACTTAACAAAAAGCTAAGCACAAAGGTGAGGATATTAGCCATCTTTGCTTGGTAACCTGAAAGTCGTTGAATGCCATGACACCATGATCACTATATCGGATAATTAGCAGGCAGCCGACACACCCCGGTCACTATATCGGATAATTAACAGGCAGTCCCACACACCCCGGTCACTATATCGGATAATCAGCGGGCAGTCCCACACACTCCGGTCACTATATCGGACAATCAGCAGGCAGTCCCACACACCCCGGTCACTATTTTATGGGCCACACTGGCCGTCTCAAGCACTGTATAAAACATGACTAACCAATCAGTTATAAATAGTGATTAATGACCTCTTTACAAAATGCTTGAAATAGTTGAACTTGTATTTGTGTATGAACTTTCGGACATGCCCCATGATAGCATACCAAAACCTCGAATATAAAATTGCACCACCAGGAGACACCAGGATCACTTGAGTGAGTAATTATGCTACTAAATTTCAATCATTGTAAATACTAAATAGCCCCCCGCTCATGTCAAGACGAAAATAATCAAAGCAAAAGCTAATATATTTCGCGCTTCAGCTTTTTCAGCGGTAAAAGTAAATCGAGAGAGACAAAAATATTTTTTTCTCATAAGAAGATAGAAGCGCAGTTGTGGGATGATAATTCTGCACCTCGAAAGACATACTCATTTTCGACCCACCACTAACAAAAAATCAAAAGTAACCTACGTAAGCATTTCATTTATCGATGAGAGCCTAGCCAGGAAGGTAGCAACACAGAAAGACGATGAAGGCTTCCCCCCACAGATATCACAATCCAGCGAGAATGTATTAGGTACCAGGTGTCAAGTATAAGGTATCAGGTATCATGGTTCATTATCCACCCCCGGAACAACCCACCCCACCACAATAGCAATCATCCCAACAAAATCAAACCCCTAAATACTTTGGCGAAACAAAATAGCGATCAAGATTGTCCAACGGGCACATGCGCGAATAAGAAAATAAGACTTCTTTCGACGAACACTTCAAAAACTCGCACCTGACCGACATCATCCACCCGAACACGCTCCTCACCACTAACTACGAACATGCAAGGACATGACTCAGTCAAAAATATATCTCCTGAAAATTTTTGACGCAAGTGCCCCAGATGGTCCGGACGCTACTAGATTTTAGCTTCGTCTGGCGACCTTTTCGTGGAGGCATTTGTCGAGGGTTTTGCGTTGTGGTGGTCCATATCCGATACGGTGCCGGCGTGAGCCGGGCTTAACTATCCATGAAACAATCTCAACTATGTCTGGCTTCGTCTAGCAATTCGTTATCGCATCAGATCGAGTGGACCTGTAGGATTTGCCTTCACAGACGATCATGGCCTGACATTGACTTTCCATATGTCAGCGGTCTTACTAGGAACATTTAAGTTTGCACCCCCTAAAGATCGGCTGTACAGTTGTCTGTCGCTGTGCGATGTTTGGCGCGGCTACGTAAATTACGTACGTACGTATGTCGGCAGCCAAAAGCCATGCCGCTTGGCAGCTTGCTCGGAAGAACCTTCAGGGTCGGCATAAACGCCCACCCGCCCATCCCACCCCCACCCAAACCAAGCTCGTGTTTAAAGGAATGTTTCACATTTGAATGTGTTAAGGAGGCAAGCAGCGCATATGATGGAACGCGCACTTGGTCACCAACAATTGGCATCCTCTCAAGACTGTAAAACTTCTCTAGATAACGAAATTTCACCCGGCAGTAAAAATGCTGACGATAAGATGTAGTCCTGATATACGCTGTTTTTGGTGATGTTTGCTTTGGATCTCTTGAAAACTTGTATCCGTCGACTGGTCTTTGATCGTTTCACTTTACAATATATCGTAAATATCATGGCTTAGTGACCACTGACATTGCATGCGTTTATACATTTGACTACCCCTAGTGCATTACCATAAACATATGCATATATATATATATATATATATATATATATATATATATATATATAACTTGTTTTCAGCATTTTCAGCGCCTCTGGTAGCTCCTTTGGCCATATGCTTAAAGCAAAGGCGTTTCAAATTTTCGAAAATTTCCTTTTAAGCCCGACGCCTGCCACCAGACCTGGCGCAGTTAAGTCCATGTGCGTAACGTATGGTGTGTATCATACCAGTCAATGTCAGGAAGATTGGAATCACCTCCAATAATTTTCCTCAGGCGTAGATTAACTCCTTGAACCTCTGTGCTTTTGAACTTCCTGTCTCCAAGAAATACATTGGAGCTTCGTCATCATCACCAGGTGGGTCATAGAACACACGTATCAAGTTTGCTGTCCTGTTAGTTTCTACTATTATGCACCAAACGTGTTGTGCACACACCGTAAGGACGTCTTCACTGTAGCTGGCAATATTTTCCCTCACACGCATGAAAACTATTCCCCCGATTGCATAAGTTCCACCTGTTCTGTACGTTGTATAACTGGTTGGAAACGCTTCGCTGAAAACAAGGTCTTCTTTATCCAATATATGCCCAATAAAACGTGTGTCTTATACTCCCGTACAAACACTACAAAGTCTCCACCTTCGTTTGCAGACCTAATGAATCGATGGCTTATGAGTGCTCCTTTAAGCTCATCGACATATTAAAATGCATAACAATCATGGCTTCCGGGTTGCCTAAAATCCTCTTGATGTATGCCTGCAATGCAATACTGAATCACCACCTCTTCGACTATACCAATGCTCTAAAAATATCAACCGATTTAGAAAGCTCATGAACAGCCAGAGTTGCCAATGACCTGTTAAAATGTATGCCGTCTCTTCCCACACCATCATAGCGGAACTTGTCGAGTGCTCCACGGAAATCTACGCTCGACGATTCACTAGTCATGCTACAGTTCACCTTGGGCCGATCGTTACCACTATGTAACAATCATGGTTTTCTGGGTTGCCTAGGATCCTCTTGATGTATGCCTGCAATGTGATACTGAATTTATGAGCCGTTTGTACTTCGTTCTTGGAACTAGGCAGCGCACATATATGTTTGACACTCCTAGAAGGCCACTAGCGAGGAAAGCTAAACATAGAACTTTGAAGATATCGGTCTCCAATCCCTCGATCGCTACGTCACTTGCCTCACCGTGACGAAGAACCAACAACTTGACCCAGCTCTCATTCACGGAAGCAGGCAGCTGCTCTTTTCAAATGATGGATCGTCCCGCCTTATATATATATATATATATATATATATATATATATTGTATCTTGCACCCCTCCCCTTGTATCTGCTGTCTTGGGATGTTGCGTGGTTGGTAACACCCTGCAAGTATTTAGCATTCGAGTCACTAGTCACCAGAATTCGATCTCGTGGAGCGCTCGCTAAGTTTTTAGAAGTCATCGGTGAATCAGCTGTTTTGGCAGGTGGTGAGACGTTCTCTTCCTTGGTGTCTTTACCAGTTTGCCTTGTACTGCGCAGCTGTGTTTCCCGTTTGATTCCAGTCTGGGCTATATGTGATCAAGGCATGCTTTGGAAACGACCAAGACCAGTGGCTAAAACATCCATCTTCGCTTGTGTTAACACGTCCCAGGTTGGGGGTTAAATTGACCCCACCCCCTGAAGGTTTTTTCAGAACGGGTTCCAAACGACGCGGCGTAGCCGCGCCAAATTTTGCATAGCTATAGACAATTTAATAGCGGGTCGTTTGGCATCACAAATTTAGATGTACCTTGTAAGGTCACTGACTTATGGCAGGTCAAAGTCGGGCCATGGTTTTAGCGAAGGCAATTTCTAGGGAACCCTTCAGTCTGATCCAACAACGGAGTGTTAGACGAAGCCATACATATCTGGGGTGATTCTCAGGCAACACAGCAGTTGAATAATTAAATTACATTGGCCTAAGGTCAGGTATGAAGGTCACACCAAGGTCAAAACCAACCTGTTTTATTACTCTAGGCCCTGCTGTGTGGGATAGTTTCTGGTGCTCGTTTCGAGTTTAGTGACAGCATAAAACGCATTCTATATCTTCCATGAACTTTTTAGAGGTCAGAATAGGTCAGTGACCTAAAATAACCTGGGTCAAGAAATTGCCTAGCGTAATCTTTGCCGCTTAGTCAAATGCGAAACTCAAAGCAGTTTTGTATGATTTTAATCACCTTGAGCTTCAAAAGGTCAAACAAGGTCACTGACTTGAAATGTGAATGTGACTTTTTACTTAGAAACGGTTATCTACGTTCTGGGGGCACTTTGGAGACCAACCTGGAACTTGACCTTGTTTGACATTTTTTTACCCAAAAGTCATGTCCTAGGAATCTGCAACTTTGACCTAAGTAAGTTAACGCACAGGTTAACACACCCTGAAAATTTAATGTCTCTAACTTTCTTAGTTCTCGAGATCTCATAGGGGGGGGTCAATTTGACTCCCCCTCCCACCCGAGCGAAGGGTATCTAGCCGGGCACCCGAGCGGGTGTTAATCTGATTCCCTTCATGATATCAATTCGGATAACTCCAAGAAATGATGGGCCGGGTGTGGGAAATCCTGGAGGCATGATCAACTTCGGGAGACCCCGCTTTTGTTTGGGTGCTGGTAGTCTTCTTCGTTATCTCTCGTGCTACAGCCGGTGTAGATTCGGTGTCAAATATTGGAGATATTCCACATTCTTCACACCTTTGGTCTTCACGGATATGTTTTTCGCTCATGTGCTGTGACGGCTTTCTTCATTCAGAGTCTTGGTAGCGAGAGAAAAGCAGGTGGTGGAGGGACCAGTGTTTTGTTAAACACCACCATCTACGAGCAGCGTTGCTATTAAAATAAGTTCCAGGGCATCTCTGGCGGCTCACGAGCAGCGCGCGAAAGTCCGGGAATGTTATTTCCTACTTGAGTGGAAAGTGTTACTTCTGATCCTGTAGGATTGTGAACCAGTCATCTTAAAACTGAGGGTAACGTTCGAACAACGTCACGTTTTCCCCCTGGAGAACTTTAATTTGCTGCGGTCCCTCTGAGCAAGGTAATGAAAAACATTGTCTTTGGATAATTTGAAAATGCCTTTTGAATAGGCGGCTACAGGTGGGCGACAATTAGCGTCCATGATGAGAGAAAGCATAAAAACAGCTTCATACAAAGTAAAAGGAAACTGTAGCACATACACGCACACACACACACACAACACACACACACACACACACACCACACACACACACACACACACACACACGCACACACACACACACACACACACACACACACACACATATATATATATATATATATATATATATATATATATATATATATATATATATATATATGTGTGTGTGTGTGTGTGTGTGTGTGTGTGTGTGTGTGTGTGTATGTGTTATAGCTTCCTTTTACTTTGTATGAAGCTGTTTTATGCTGTATATATATATATATATATATATATATATATATATATATATATATATATATATATAGTGTGTATTGTTTTGAGAGGCAGAGAGGCAGCAGTGACCGAGGCTTTAATATGACTTCTCATAACGAAATTCCACAAGCTTGCTCAAGCTTGCCTGAGCATTCCGTGGAAGTGTATGCTGCAGCGCTGCGCCCCTGGACTCTCTTCTGCTGACGTTCAGCTAATCTCCAGGCGGGCGGCAGGTGCCGTGATGGTGGGGACTGTCGGGACTTCCCGGCAATAGCTCCTGGTTGAAATTCCGACCAGTGGAAGGTGTCCGGCCCCTCTAACTTGCCTCCCAACGCACGAATGGGCTGCGAACAAGACACACCAGACAAGCCGTTGGCGGATGACTTAAAAGCAGGGGATTACACAGGGGGTACACCACGCAGTTTGGAAAGCTTTTCGGAACACTTTTTGTGGTTTAAAGTAACACTCCACACGATTGGGTGTTAAAAAATGGCTTTCATCCATAATCCGAGGCCCTCCATGGACAAAAAGACGGTAACTGGCCCATCATGGGTTAGTCGAGATGACATGTTGTACATGGAATGCCAAAGGGCAGTAAGTTTACTGTCTTCTACGTCCCTGATCGCCCTTGCATGCCCATTTGGAGTTCGCCCTTACATGCCCATTTGGAGTTCGAAAGTTATTTTTGAGATAAAAACCTTATGGGGGGGGGGGGGTAAACATGAGGTCAAATTAACCCCCTCCAATCGATATCATGTTAATGCTGATTGATAAATCAATGACATTTGTTTTTCCACGCTTAGGCGGTCTTTGAAATGATCAGCTTAGCTCACACAATAGCGATTGGAGCGTGTGGGATATCCGACTGATTACCTGAAAAGGTGATCATCGTGTCGCTTTCAAGGATTTCCATGTTACCGAGTAAGGGTCACTGTTGTTCTATCTTCAAGTGTCGTTAGCTATGCAGCACGCTGTCATAGAAGATGCTTAGATTAATAGTCCGTTCACGTTCCGATTCATCTTCCAGAGGCAATATACACTTTTTATATCAAGTGTATCACCGCGTCCACCACTCGGATTGCAATTATTTGAAAACATATCCTGTGCAACATGATATACAGTACATAGTAACGGTTCACGAGTGTTTTATTTGTATCAGCTGTATGCAGCCGGTCAGCCACTCGTACCGCGCGGGTGAGCGATAGCACCAGGCGACGTGACGTGCTGTACTGTGCCACCGGTGAGCCGCTCAGCACGGGTTGTTGTAAATAATCGGACAGGGGGAACAGGTGCGGCGGTACGGACACAGGCTGTCAGCTCTGGCCACCACAGGCTGTCGGCTCTGGCCACCAGTATCGGGTCTCAGCGGCCGAACACCACGGGCCATCGCAGTCGCTGCAGGCGGCCGAACAACTGGTAGAGGCTGGGATAGATGTTCGGGCGGGATCTGATCAAGCCCGTGCCCTGGCCGCCGCGCCTGTCCACCGGTAAGCCGTTTGACAAATAAGAGTCGCCTGTCGTCCTCCTGTGGACCGGGCCGGGTCGGCCGCTGGCGCGGATGAGAGTGATGCTGGTGGGGGTCAGAACCCAGCAGGCCATCGGTAGGGACCCCGCCTGCCGGCTTGGCGGCGGCCGCGGCCGGTACGGGCGTCCACCGGAGCGGTCGGTGCACCGCTGCGCTCAGAGGTCAGGAGGATCGGCCACATGGCGGCGCCACTGTCGCGCGGGCAGCAGCGCTCCCCGGTCCGGCAGCCGGCGCCGGTGGCGCCGTCTGAGAGGGGACAGTCGCCGGCCGGTCGACACGTGCCAAGATGACCGGCATACGTCAAGCAGACCGAGCCAGCGGCGCCTGTCGACAACGAGGCCGCTGAGTTATCTGACTGGAGGACGGGCATGTTAGGTAGCAGATTAATGATGCTTTAAGCTATAAAACACTGCGAATAGCACTCGCCTTACGGTGGGAGCCACAGAGCTTCCCGAAGGTTCACGCAGAATAACGTCAAAATGTCTTGGTCACAATGTGTATAATTGGCCACGTGAGTACATACGTTTACAAACATTGTGAACACAAAATTGCTTACTACGACGGCTCCTGCTGCACGACCTTTTGCTTCGAGACGTTTTCATATTCTCGCAGGAAATCCAACCCTAAGCTGTATAGAGAATTCTTCTTGCTCTCATTTCTAGTGTACCACTGTTGTTCTGGTAAACATTCTACGGTCAGGCCATTCAAGATCAGCCCAGTGCAAGCTTCAGCCTTAGTCACATTTTAGCCTTCGCCCAACGAGACCAACTTGACTCCCACAAGGTTTTTCCTGAATGATTCCCGAACGGCACGGCATGGCCACACCAAACTTTGCATAGCAGTACAGAATTGAATAGCGGATCAATTGAATCGCTGACCTATGGCCGGTCAAAGTAAGGCTATGGCTGCCAGCGAAGGGCATTTATGAGGAATCGTGCAGTGTGATGCAACTACAAAGTGTTTGACGAAGCCATGCACATCTGATTTAGTTTCTTAAGCAATAAACCAACCGAATTTATAACAACAATGGCCAATTGAATTTATAATTACAATGAATTTCATCGACCTAGGATCAGGTATGGAGATCAGGACGAGGTCAAAGGTAATCTGCTCTTTTACTTGAGGAGTTGGTTTTACGCGGTAGCTTTTGGTGCTCCCTATGAATTTGTTAATGACTGGGACCGCAAAAAACATCTTCCATGGGCGTTTTAGAGGGCTGGAGTAGGTCGCTGACCTAAAAGACCAAGGCCAACATTTTTGTTCTTTGAAGAACGTGTCCTCTGACGTAATCCCTGACGCTTATGCGAATGGCAAAATAAGAGCAATCTCGTGCGTATTTGGTTACCTAGACCATACAAGGGTCAAACAAGGTCATTGACCTCAATTACCTTTTTCTTTGAGCAGGTCTTTAGCATGAGGAGGTCTGGGGCACTTTATACACCAAGAAGAGTTTGACCTCGTTTGACCTTATTGGAACCCAAAAGGCACAACCTAGCAGCCTCAAATTTTGGTTCAAACGAGCTCACATACAGGTCAGTTTTCCCCATGAATTTGATGTTTCTAGCTATCTTTCTTTTTGGGATATCCGGGCGGTCAAATTGACCCCCAACAGGTATTCAGCGAAGGTTATTTAGCCGGTCACCCGGGCGCGTTTTAACATGCAAACTGGGATGATGCCAGGCAGGGTGGCATGGTGTTTGACAAATACGCCTTCTTGGCTGTTACCCTCGGCATGACTGGCATGTACCAAACAAATGGAGATGGGTCACGAGTAACGGGTGTTTATTGCTTCCTTGAAAGTCATGTTTTGTTACATTAAGACAAAGGTCCTCACTTTTGTTGTCTTCTTACAGATCGCTGGCTACATACTTAAATCACAGCAGAAAATAGCTAGCCAGCCACTGGGGGTGACGTTTCGCATCCCCTTTGGTGTCTTGCACACGTTGCGAGCAAATTGGACGAGCCACTTGCAGCACATAAACGTCTAATACCAACCAGCAAAATTAAATACCCCGCAAAAATCAGTGTCTGTCATTTGCATGAACGTGTTTGCTATCAAAAATTCTCCAAGCCTCACCTCTGTCCTTCTGCAAGACCAAACGTCCAGACGTCAGGTCAAGAGCGGCAGCCAGCGTCAGGCACAGCCAGAGTCGCACCATTCCGTACCGCACGTGGAAGCGGGACGCACTGTCCGGAGCCGCCTGGTTACCTGCCAGCCGTTCCACCACCGCCCTGGTACTGGGAAAGCTGCCGGGACCCTATATGGGCCACTGATTGATGACGGAACCGTATGATGAAATCTGGTGCATGACGTATTTCTCTCCTCCACCACGCCGGCCGTCATGCTGTGGCCTTGTAGTAATCCTCCCGCTTGGGCTGAAGCTCTGGTGATTATTTGCTTTGATCAGAGGCGCGCTTGATTTAAAAAAAATATCGCCCGCTCCATGCCTAAAAATATATCAGCTAAAATATTTCCTCCTTTTACCAAATATTATAAACGGTCCTGGTACCGGCACAAGTTTCGCTGGCGACCAGGTCGTCGTCATCCCAATGCCTCTACAAATGTCTGCACATTTCAGCCGATTGACGTCACAGTGGGTGCACTTCCGTGGTCTTTTAAGGCATCCCTTTCACTGAAAGTGATGCTTTCTGTGGTTTTATGGACATCTTTAGTCTCTTTTTATCAACTTAAGTGTTTTTTTTAAAAGTGTGAAGCTCATACTTTTTCATGTAGATTTTGCCGTGAGATAGTGGACCGCCATGGCGGATTGCAGCACTTTAAGGCAGTTTTTTGCCGACAATTCCATCGGTTGCCATTGGCGACAGCGTGACGCTTTAACGCGCACGCAAGCAAGGCTATCTAACGCGATGGGTGGTTGACGGACCCAGGGCAATTGCGTTTAGCATTGAAAACATCGTAGGGAATACTATTTCGAATCTTCAAATATTTCATTGTGGCGAAGGCAGGGATCTATTATGCGGTGTGTTGAAGGCGTAATGCGGTCTTTTGTCTGTGAAAGAAGTAGCGGTGAAGTATTTATGGAAGGGGTGGGGAGGGGGTTGACTCGATTCGCATCTGTCATTTGTACGGCAATTATTTGTGCCCCGTTTCTCTCCATGCACCGTCAAATAGCTGTTGTTTGGTGCTCAAATGTTCAATGTTGCGCGAAGTTGGGGGGAGGGGGGGGGAGCGTCTGCCCCTCCAATCCGCCGCAGGAGGGTGATTTTTTTATAGCATCCAATCCGCAGGAAGAACCACTGGTGTCCTGGTTCCCCGGTTGGCAGTTTGCATTTAAGAAATAGCGGGACAATGATGTTGGAAAACATTGCATCTTCTATCATTTCTATGTGACAAATACCATGCCATGTATAATTTGGGCCAAGTGCAGCGCCAGTGGCGCATGTAGAAGGGGAGGGGGCGCAAGGGACACAAGCTCTTCCTCCCCCCCTCCTTAGGTTGCGATTTCCGATGGTCCAGGGGGGGGCCACCGGGCCGACGATCAAGGACCCGATCGGAGGGCCTAAGGGCGCGGCTAGACGGAGCCCTTTCAGGGGCCCGACCTGCGGGGATGGGCTCTCAGATGACAGTCAGCGGATTATTTGTGCGATAAGGGTCTAGCACTGAGTCTGGCGCTGGCACTAACACTGGCACTAGCACTGGCACTTGAGTCTGGCACCGCCAGTGCTGTATAGTCGGCGCCGTGTTGGTATGTGCATGAGGGCCCCCTTTCAGAACGAACAGCGACCAAGCTGGGGTCCCTGCATCTATCAGGGGCCTACAGGGGTTACCAGAGGGCCCTGTGTTGGCAAGGGATCGCGAGTCGACCAAGAGCAGTGTTCGGTGGGGCCCGAAGACGGGCCCGAGGGCTCAAAAAACCAACAATCAAGAACCTGATTGGAGGGCATAAGAGCCCGAAGGTACGCAAAATACAAAGGATCACGGCCCTTAGGACTGTGACCTGAAATATGAGACAAGGGGTCTCTTATACCATTTGAGGACCCCTCAGGCATTGCAACGCCAAACAGCTGGCTATGCGCCGGTCTGAACCCTGGGATCCCATTTCCCGAGGAAGGACAAGGCTGGGGCCCATGATTCGCATTGTTCGGGGTGCCTGAAACAATGATTGAGCCCCAGTGTCGGTAATGGGTCCACGGTGCCTGACAGTGGGCCATATATCGGCAGGTGCCCCCCAGTCCGTTACGGGCCTTGTTTGAGGAGCCCGAAAGAGGGCCCAATGCCTCCTCGGGACCAAAGACCAAGGGCCCGATAGGAAGGCTGAAGAGGTCATAGGGCCAGAAGGAATCCACGTAGGTTGCAATAAGAACGCAGCCCGCCCGTTGGGCCGTGACCTTCAAGGCCAGTCAGAGGGCCACTGCATCGATTGGGGATCCGTGGGACAGTACGGGACTCTCATATTAGCGTTTGAGCAATTAGCCTCAATCTGTGCCAGTTCAGCTCTAAAGTGAATAAGAGCGGCCGGATGAATCTACATTGAAAGGGAGAGGGCTTGGGTACGCCTCTGGTGCATGTGTTAGGTATTTAACAAAAAACAAATATGGCAGTGAAAAAAAAACTGTGCACTGTTCGGTTCCCTAACAGCCAGGCATCCCGCGCTGTGCGTTTTTCACTGTTGGAGCTTTCGTCATCCTCAGGCCTGGATCATCACCGGGAAGCGAGCATGCCCATCTGACTTTCGGCGGATGAAGTCACGTGCCCAGCACCGGACTAACCGTCTGAACTGGCCTCGGGGATCGCTCGCTTACTGCGCCAGGTGTGCCAGCTGCTGCGAAAGCTTGGAACTTGCAGCACGTCCAGACCGAGAGTGTCTTCAGCCGGCAGCAACTCATTCACTCAACTTAGCAACTCAGCCAGCGTCCCAGCGTCGACTGGCCAAGGGTCGATGAGGCATTGGATGTCGCCAGTACTGTCGTACCGCACTCTACCAACCGGAAGACTTACGTATTTGCCCAGCATGTCATGAACGCCCCTTGCCTTCAAACAGTGCGTTTTCGAGGTGTATGCGCGGCTTCCAAGTTCCAGCTCGATGCTGGCACCATCCATGCGGCACTCGGGGTGCTGAGGCCGGCGGTGGAGACCATGGACCCGCTTGAGTGCATCTGGTCCTGCTTTTTCGTTAGCGAGATAGCATTGCACGGTCGACAGTCTTGTAACTTCAGCCTGCTGCCACGCGAGGAAAATCGTTGTTAATTGATCCACTGCACTCATGCATAGCCAAAAGGTTATGGTCGTGGGATGTGATGCGCTCTTAGGCTGCGTTTCGTTAATCACCGAGCAAGTCTTTTCCGGTATTTGCCAAGCAAAGGTGGAGCAAACCAGCAGTGCCTCTCGCACTCTGAAACTAGCAAGTGTCAGGGCCTAGCTCTGGTGAATGATTATGCCCCAGTGTGCATTGACTTGACTGTCCCCGTTAGATGGAGCCGCGCGGATGTGCCTGGCCGGGTCCGGGTCGGGAGTCCCTGCCGAGGAGCTTGGGGCACCCTACAAGCTTCTTGCGCTACTATACCCGACTGCTCCTCAATATATTTGAGGCCAGGAAGGTGGGAGATATGCCCGCACTCGCTCCGGCACACCGTCATGGGCTACATCGATGCGACCATTTTGTTCTGTCTGGTGATCTGCCAAACCGAAGTCCAGTCTAAACGCCAACTGGGGCTCAAAGGTTCCACGGATTCGCTTGGGGTAGGTACCCCGCAGTGCGGTAGCTGTGATGCACGAAAGAAACTGATATCCCGAGGGTGCAGTTTTGAGTCCATCTGGTGCTACCGAAGTCAGAAATATGTCCTTACGCAAGCACTTCTTTGGCGTGGAGTGCGGCAGATTTCCCTCGAACAGCCTTCTTCTTGGGTCTTATATGACCGCCTCGTTTCTTGAAATGCCTAAAAAATCAACAACTGCCACGTTCCTTCACCCATTCATATCTGCTTTGACTTTACGGATCATTCCACCCATCAAACGTGCTGTAATACGTGCGATCCCTCAATGTAGCGCGTGCGGCCGTTTCAGCGTTAAGCGAGTGCCCCCGGTGACGTCAAATGGGGATCTCTGCTGAGAAGTGCGGTGGCGGGACGGTTTCACCTGGCATAAATCGCCTTGCTGGCGACGATTTTTCAGACTCAAAATCAGCTGCTTACTTTTACGATGCCTGAGTATGTGCATTGAGAATAACGCATAGCTTTCGTTGTTGCAAATAAGGTTCAACAAGTGTCTTATGCGTGCAATTTATCACTTTAACATTTCAGCATCTATCTTCAATATAAATTTCTACCTGAGCGGTCGGCAGTGGTCAAAGGTACGGAGGAAGATGGAGGGTGGAGGGAAGATGGAGGGACATGATGGGAAGGAAGCGGGAGAAGGAAGGGAGAGGGAGGGAAAAGGGAGAAGAATGGAGAGGTGAAGATGGAAGGAAACGCAAAAATTTTCACACGCAGCATGAAGCTTTTGCGTTTGCCGACTAGTTGAACAAGTTATGAAGCATTCCGAATTGCATTTAAGTCAGAAATATTCAGGGTTATACGGAGCAGAAATAAAGTAAGTGTAGCACATAACTCATTGGTAAAATCCATTACTGAGACACATGCGGGATATGAAAAAGTAGCACTGCATGGTAAGGCGCCTATGCATTATGGCCGCTGTTCTGTTGGCGCCGGCTGCAGACACTTCGATGGCAAATTTTAGGCTGTCTCTCCGCCAAACACGAGCCACCAACCGCACGCGTTCTCCGCCAATCAACAGCCAGAACAAGTACTGGGCCCGATGCAACTCGCATAAGCCAATAACTATCGGCCTTCCCAAGCTCTCCGCAAATCACATCCCGCAAATTTGAACCGCCGGTGAGCTGGCACCTCCAATCCGCGGTGGGCGTCGCTGGAATGGTTTTTCTTTGAATAGTTATCTCAACACCTAAATGCGCGAAGATGCGTAGCGCCGCGCGATGTTTTTAGGTACGTAACGGGTGGGTGGCGGGTTTGATTCCCGGGGGCGGTGGTTGATTTTCGTTTGGACCCACTTTGCACGCTCGCGTCGGCTTTTCTGGAGCAGTTCATAGGCATGTAAATGAAGTTATGAGATGTGCATGCTACGCAAAGTTCAGTCATTATCAGTCTCATTATACGGTCAGGTGCCGGTCATGATGAAAACTCAGGCGGGTACTCGGCCATTCCGTCACTATTGTCGGTTCTGAACATACGCTCATTTTATTTAAACGGGGCCGAAGCCTAGTCGGTACCTACGAGCTGTCCGGTTGTGATGTGAACCACGTCGCCTAGAAGAGCCTCCCTCGAAACAAAATAATCGGATTTCAACCACTTTGTTTCGGGTGGCTCGGTGTTTCTCGTTTTAGTTGTATGTGTCGCAAGGTGTAACTGAAACAGAAAACGCAATTATATCGGTATTTATGAGATAGTGCATGCCACGTTTCTGCACCAATACAAGTCAGCGGCATTGTGATCTCCGCCTGGTCCTTTAATTGTTGGCACGTGGCCGCTAGGCCTCCCCCACCCTACCTCCACCACTGATTGAGTCAGGGCGGATCCAGAGATGGCGGTCACGGGGCCATGGCCCCCTTGGGCCCCGAAGTGGTCCATAGGCTCCGAAGGGGCCCATAGGTTACCGAACAGATGCAGTTTTTTTTAAACACAAAACAACACAATTTCTTTGGATTTCCAGACCACCGAGAATAGTTGCAAACGGAAGTGAATGGCTTACGAGAAAAGAGAAGAAAAAAATATTTAATAACGACAAAAGTTGTTACTTGGAAGTTATAAGCCTTATCATGCTGGCCAAGGTCCTATCCTGTTTTCGGGGACCTATATGCTCATGTGCAGGGTCATTTCGATCGTTAAGGAGCCTTCCACGCAAGCCCTGACTGCTTTGCGTTTGCTCGGAGGGCCATGCACTGTTTCTGCGCTCTTCTTGCTAGCGTGCCGGGGCGCTCTTGTCAATCCGAGGCCTTCCACAGACTCTTTCCAGTCGCCAGAAAGGCTCTGTGGTCTATAGCCGAGGACCACCATGCTAACGTGCCCGGCTATTCCCGGTGGCTCGGGGGCCCTTTACGTGGTTTCGGTTCACCTACCGACACACTCGCAATATGTTCATGGGCCCCCTGCATTGGTCTAGGGCGCTTCTACTTTTATGTCACTTGCTTAGGGCCCTACGCTCTTGTCGGGGGCCATCTGATAACCTGCTCAGGCACATTCGGTCGTTCGGAGGGACTCTACACCGGGTCATCCTTTTTTGAACGGGGGGCCTACACAGTTGTCGGGGCCCCCTCTGTTCGCCTCACTGTTCGGCCACACTGGATTGGTTGGGGAACCTGCACATTGGGCTTCGCTGTTTGAATTTAGGGCCCTGCGCTCTTATCGGGGACCATCATATAATCTGCTCGTGACACTCCATCTTTCGGGGGCCCTTTGCATTGGGCTTTCGGCACTACTTATTTGAATGTGGGCCATACGTGCTTGTCGTGACCTCTTCTGATAAGCCGCTCCGGCGCATCCGATTGTGGGCGACCTCTACGTCGGGTCCTGGGTACTTGCTTTTTGGTTGGAGAGCGCTGCGCTCTTCACGGGGCCTCATCTGTTAACATTCTCGGGCACCCTCGATCATTCGGAGCCCTCTACATCGTGCCGTGGGTATTTCACATTTCAATGGATGGCCCTAGGCTCTTGTCGGCGGCCCAATCTGTTCACATCCTTTGAATTTAGGGCGCTGCACTCATGTCGGGGGCCATCTGGTGATCTGCTCGGTTACACTCCATATTTTGGGGCCCTTTGCACAGGGTTTGGATCCTTCTTATTCGAATGGAGGGCCTTACGCTCTTGTCGGGCCTCTTCTGATAAACTGCTGGGGTGCATTTCATCGTTCGGGGGCCATCCGCATTGGGTCTTGAGTGCTTCCTATTTCAATGGAGGGCCCCACGCTCTTGTTAGAGTCCCTGTCTGTTAAGACGCTCGGACACACTTTATCTTTCGGCGGCCTTCTTTATTGGGTCTTGACGACTTCTTATTTGAATGGAGGTCCCCGAGCTCTTCACGGGGGCCCTATGTAATAACCTACTCGGGAACTGGCCCCGCGCTCCTGTCGCCCCCTCCCCCCCCCCCCCCAATCTGTTGCCTGCTCGGGCACACTCGATCGTTCCGAGGCTCTCCATGCTGTGTGTTGGTTGCTTTTTCAGTTGGATGGATGGTCCTATGTTCTTGGTGGGCCTGCTGCTTTTCCCCATTAAGCTGCTGGAGTTGGTGGTGGATACAGACGGGGAGGGAAAGGTATAGGATCATGCCCCCCATGAACCATGCCGAGGGATCTATAGGCTCACAAGGGGCCCACAACTGGCCGAACGGACG
Source organism: Pollicipes pollicipes (assembly GCF_011947565.3). Taxonomy (NCBI): domain Eukaryota; kingdom Metazoa; phylum Arthropoda; class Thecostraca; order Pollicipedomorpha; family Pollicipedidae; genus Pollicipes; species Pollicipes pollicipes. The sequence goes on along the minus strand of NW_023596461.1, from coordinate 13,491,561 downwards.
CAGTTTTCTAACAAAACGCTACACGCAGCTCAGTTGGACGTCTTTGGGCCTACAGACAACCAAGAACGGTTGCTGACAAAAGTAAGGAGTTCATGAACAGATAAAGTTAATGCTTTGCTGATTGGGAAGACGTTGCTTGGCGGAAATTTTGAGGTTCATTACGCTGTCCAGAGACATAGCACTGTTGGCTGGACCCTATATGTCCACTAGTCGGGTCAGTCTGATCGCTAGGGAACTTTCCACGTTGCCCTTGATATATTTGCATTTTCTCGTGGGGCCCAATGCCGCTGTTGGGACGCTATCTGCTTGTATGCCTGAGCACTCTTGATCGATCATGTTTTCTTCCACGGATTTCTCCCGTTTTCCAGAAAGGCTCTGTACGCTTTTTCCGGGGCCTCATAAGCCAGGGGACACTCAGTTGCTCAGGGGTCCATTATATAAGTATCGGGTTCTTTCTACTTACTCGAGGGACCTTGTGCTTTTGCTGGAGCGTACCTCTCGCGTCCGCGCCACCACGCGCAGATGCGTGTTCGCTCCTCTCTGGGCCTTACGCTCTGTTGGGGCCATCTGGTAACCCGCTCGGGTACACTCCATCTTTTGGGACCCTCCACACTGGGTGGGGCCCGAAGGGTCCGAAAGGCCGGATGGAGGTCGTATTCTGTAAGTAGTGACTGAGCTCTAACAGGGGTAAAGGGTCCGTATCCTCCTGGATTTCAGCCGAGCATATTTTGTCCAAAAAGGATCGCCGAAAATGGTATTATCTGTTTTTATATTATTGGCATCTCACAGATGTTCATTACATCTCAAACCAATAAGGCGCAAGGACTCCTCGACATCGACGATATCCCTCCTCTGTTTTTCACAAAGTTTAGACTTGACACGCGCTCAGATGGGAGTCAAATTGACCCCGCCCCCAAAGACTTTTCTGGAATGATTTTCGCAATGGCGCGGCGCAGCCGCGCCAAATTTTGCATACCTGTAGACACGAAGTAGCAGATCTTCTGGCATCAAGCATTTAGATACACCATGTAAGGCCGCTGACCTATGGAAGGTCAAAGTAAAGTCATGGTTTCATCGATTGCAATTTTTTGGGGAATCGTTTAGTCCGATTCAACAACGGTAGTGTTAAACGAAGCCATACATACCTGAAATACTTTCTTAGGATACACAACAATTGAATATACAAATTAAATTGACCTAGGGTCAGGTGTGGAGGTCAGACCAAGGTCAAAACCAAACGTTTTTGTTACTCTAGGGTTTGCTGTATGGCGCAGTTTCTGGGGCAAACTAATCTAAAATGACCTAGGTCAACACTTTGTCTTTAGGAGCATTCTGCTTAGCGTTATCTTTGTCGCTTATCTAACTGCAAAACTCAAAGCAGTCTTGTATGATTTTGGTCACCATGACTTTCAAAAGGTCAAACAAGGCCACTGATCTCAAATGAGCATTTGACCTTTTATTTGATAGTTATCTAGGTTCCAGAGGCCATTTGGAGCTTAACCTGGAATTTGACCTTGTTTGGCCTTATTTAATCCAGAGATCATGACCTAGAAACTTGAACTTGAACCTAAGAGAGTTGACGTACAGGTCAACACACCCTGTTATTTTGGCGTCTCCAGCTCTCTTAGTTCCTGAGGTCTCAGCGGATGAAATTACCCCCCCCCCCCTCCCCCCTTTCCCACCCGAGCGAAGGGTATCCAACCGGCCACCCGGGTGCCCGTTAACTTCATGAGCCCTCGTTGTTTCGTGCAAACCCCTTGAAGCCCAGGCTTGCATAAATGGCATTTATTGCCCTCTCGGGCACTTAGGCTTCGAGATAGGATATTGCACCTTAGACTTTTTTAGCTTCTTGTTCGTCCAAGCTATGAGTATGAGCAGTTTGGATTTCCTGATGACATGTTTGATTTTCAAAAGCAAGCGCTCATCTGTGTCAGGTGGTGTTCAGAATCCGCCGGCTGACGGGGCGTGTTCCCGTTTCCCACCATACATCCCCCTACGTGTTCTAGATGTTTTGACCTCTTCCAAAAACAATCTTAAGGTCGTGGAGAATATCTATTGCCAACAGTTAAGTCCATATTTTTATGCTCTTTGCGTCTTTTTCACTGCTTGATCAGTTGCTTAAAGCCCTATGGAGCATGTTTCGAATCATATTGTGCTTAGTGGATGTCAGATGCGCAGATTCGTAGTGCAGAATTATACCAGACATGGTGGACTTAATCACAGCGCCGTTTCTAGCGTTGCACGGTTGTTTCTCTTTTTACCATCACTAGCAAATCCAAATGCGGACCCCCTTTCTGTATGGTTCATTGTAGAGGCTGAATTGGGTAAATAAATTGGCTGAACGCTGCCTGACATAGATGAACATTTGCTCTGGAAAATTCAACATATCCTTAGAAAATCAAAAATGCGATTACGCATGGCTTAAAAGAACGACAAGAAGCTGAAGAACTCTCTAGTTGAATACTTTATCTCGAAGCTTAAGACCCAAGGTGTGATAGGTGTCATATATGCATGCCTGGGTTTTAGGGGGTTTGCACGCGATTAAATTTAGTTTACGAATTTAAGCGTAAACTGCGCGAAAACATGGGAGGTACGTAGTCTATGTTGGGAAGTCCATACGTCCTACTGCTCTTCAGTTGTGATGAACGCCTGCGAGATGCTAAAAACAGACAAACAGAGAATAAAAAGAACCCTTTGGCGACCACCTTTTTGACAGAACACGCTGAGGTAAAAATCCAGGATAGTACGGAACATTTTCTTTTTGAGCTCAGGGGAATCTTCAAAGCGCGGGACCATCCAGGCAGGAAAAATGGGTGAATTTATTTTTATAAGAATTTGGTGACCAGACTTAAATATGCAGGACTCATCATGAACGATTATGTAAATGCGACTATCGTCTTGATGTGTTGTGCCATGCTGGCTTAAAATTGTCTTCATGCATCAGTGTTGCATGACGCGTGATACCCGATGCCTGTTTAACTGAAATAGCTTGTATGTAAAAGGGATGCGTAATGCGAGATGCCTGTTAACTTGAAATGGCCTGCGGAAGTAAATGATGTGTTATGCGTGAGGCCTGTTAACTTCAATTCATATACACGTATTTTTCGCGTATTTTAATTCTCAGTTCGATACGCACTGTATCTCAGATATGGCTGCCAATTGCTCCATATTTAATCCCTGCATGTTGTTGGTCTGTAAATACTGTGGTTAGCTGTTTTTTGAAGAAAAAGGCTGAAACATCGAGTACAATCGGCGGACAAACTTGAATTTGCTGCCGTTATTCCTTTTGATAAACGCATATAGCCGAAGCATTTCATCTTTCTCTTCATTTTCCTCTTTGTTCTTTGAGGAATAAAGCTATTGATACTGTTTTATCTATATGTATACTGTTCCTCATAAGTGCACTTCGCAATTTGCAAAGCGCTGCCATCATGTCGATAATGATGGCAGCACGCCTTCTACATAACAGTTTAAATACTATGTAAATATTCTGTCCGGTCACTAAGATCAGTCTAGACCAAAGTCATGCCATAACGCCAGGTCGACTTCAGTCACAAACTGAAGGGGGGGGGGGGGCAAATTTTATTTCCCTTGCTGAGAATGTTGGTTGCTTATGGCGATGCGAAATAATTTATTTTAAAACTGATTGCTCCCCTCACCACCAAATTTTGACCACTTCCTCATCGATGTGTATGGTCCTTGCAAGAGGGGTACCGAATTGATAATGTTCGTGATATGCCTGCAGTCGCTTCACACCTTGGTAAATGCTACGCAACACGAGTTGAAGCAAGACTTCAAAGACTGATGACAGCTCCGTTTAAGCAGAAGGTAGCCGCTGCGTCGAGTCCCCCGGTCGGCCGCTGCGCAGCTGAACGCCGCAGCCGGCGGCCGCAGCCCGGCCTGAGCCCCGCCCACCCCCGAGAGGTCAGCGCGGGCCAGGCGGACATATCAGCAGATCCGACCGGGCACCGCTGCGCTCGCCGCGCCGCACAAAGGCCGCTCAGAGGACCGATTCTGCTGCGTGGCCGCGATGCGGGCGTCGCTGATCCTGAGCCGGAGCCGATCAAGTGGCGCGCCCACTGAGAGAGGCCTGCTGACGGTGCCCTTCGCTCTGGCCCCGCCCCCACGGTGACCGCGGCGGTCAGCCGCTCCATCCGGGCAGTGTCCGACGTCCGCTACACCCGGCAGTCGTGTCCGGCCGTCCGCTACCCCGGCGGTGTCCCGGCGTCCGCTACCCCGGCAGTGTCCGGCGTCCGCTACCCCGGCGGTGTCCGCGTCCGCTACCCCGGCGGTGGTCCGGCGTCCGCTACACCCGGGCGGTGGTCCCGGACCGTCCGCTACACCCAGCACTGTCCGGCGTCCGCCCCGCGCGGCAGCGTCTAGCGGCCGTCGCCGCCTTGCGTGCATTCATGATCAAAGCCGTGGATGGGAGGGGTTCGATAACCTCGGCCCGTACCACGCGCAAAACGAAACGGAAATGATTTCCTGGGTGAGGCGCTGGTGCCCATCAGTATTTCTTGCAACCCATTGCTCTGGTGAGTAGTTACCATGCTGCCTTGGTGGGCTCTCGCCGTGCTACCTTGTTCTGGTAAGTTGGGGTGGTGCTACACTCATGGGCTCCCGGTACAGCGCTGTTGAGCTTGTGTTGGTGCTGCTCTGGTATGTTGTCCCGATGCGGCTCTGGTTGTGTTGCTCCGGTGCGGATCTGGTGTGTTGTCCCGGCGCTGCTCCGGTGTGTTTGTCTCGATGCTGTTCTGGTGTGTTGTCCCGATATGGCTCTGGTGTGTTGCCTCGGTGCGGCTCTGGTTGTGTTGTCCCGATGCTGCTTTGGTGTGTTGTTCCGGTGCGGCTCTGGTATGTTGTCCCGATGCTGCTCTGATGTGTTGCCCCGGTGCGGGATCTGGTGTGTCGTCCCGGTGCTGCTCTGGTGTGTCGTCCCCGGTGCTGCTCTGGTATGTTGTCCCGATGCTGCTCTGATGTGCTGCCCCGGTGCGGATCTGGTGTGTCGTCCCGGTGCTGCTCTGGTGTGTTGTCCCGGTGCTCACTGTTTCAGGGACCCAGACCAATTTCAGATCGTGGCCCCCGGTCTTGCTCCTGCTCGAAACGGGTCCCCTGGATTCAGACGTACAGGGAGCCAACTGTTCGGTGTTCGTGGTCCCTGGCTGACTTAGACACCCGCATTGTGTTAGATGGTCGTCAAACGGTGCGAGAAGACTTCTGACTACCATTTCGGGTTATGACCCTACGGGCTGCGATTCTTTGTGACCTTCAAGCAGTCCTTCGTACCCTTATGCCCTCCAACCGGGGTCTTGATAGCCGATTCCGTTGGGCCGCTCGTGCCCCTCTTCGGGCCTGACCAAACACTGCCCTTGGTCGGCTCTGGGCCCCTTGCAAGCAAAGGACCTTCTGTTAGGCCCTGTGGGCCCTTGACAGATGCGGGCGCCCCGGCCAGTGTAAATCACCGACCCCGGCTTTGTGGCTGATTGGGAAGTGAACGCTCAGGCCTATACTGATTCGGAACGGACTATGCGGTACTGGTGGTGCCTGACCGGCATATAGGCCAATCGATTCGGGGTGTCCCTGATCGGCGCAAAGGCCCTCTGACTGCCATTCGAGGGTCTGTCCCCGCAGGCCTGGCTTCTGAGTAAGGCTCTAACCATCCCTTCGTGCCCTTAGAGCCACCAATGAAGCCATTGATCGTTGGATCTGGTGGGCACCCCAGGCTCTTTGGGCCTCCTCTAACACTGCCTCTGGCCGACTTGGGGCTCCTTGCCAGCACAGGCCCCTTTAGGGCCCCCGGGCCCTCTGCCTGGCATTGGAGCGCCCGGTCCTGCGGGCTGGGGCACCTGAATACGACCTCCGCCCGTCCTTTCGGGCCCATAATCGTAGGTCCCGAGGAGCGCGAAGGGTCCCGAGCAGCCTAAGCGGGGGGGGGGGGGGGGGGGGCACTTGCCCCCGTGCCCTCCTATGCCTGCGCTACTGGGCCTGCATACCTACCAGTTTTCTAGAATTAATGCAGCTTCCTGGAGTGGATAATAATTTCAGTTCACCGAG
>NW_023596461.1:13433332-13485407 GCF_011947565.3 Pollicipes pollicipes | reverse complement strand
CGTGGCGCGACGGAGCGCGGTTCCGAAGTTCTCTTATAGATGCAGCCGATGGTTTTCCGCTTCTCAAAATGTCCAAAAAATGCGTCTGCGATGTAGTCATGTGGCTGCTGCTGTTGTTGCTGCTGCTGAGCTTCTTGGGAGGCGGCTTGTCGCGGCTGACGCTGCGCCAGGTTGGGGGCTAAGCCGAGAGCTTGCGGAGGAGTTTTATTGGGTGATGGTCAGGCGTAATGATATTACGGCGCGGATACTTGTTCTGAAATTGATTACTGAGAACCGGGCATCCTTCCCACACCCTTTTAAGTGTTGTTACCACATGTTCAAAATTGAAACGTATGAGATTTTGCACGTCTTGTGCATGTGGAGCTGTCAACACGATTACGACCTGCCACGGATAGGTATGTTGTCTTTTGTGATCACGCTCTATTAAGCATCGCAACAGACCGGACTCCCATGCAGTGGGCCCAGGTTCGAATCCCGGTTGCGCCATGAACCCTGGGCGTTAATATAGCCCATGCAGTCGCTGGTGCTTCAAAACGGGGGCCTGACTACATGCATCGCATTATCTTTTACCAAATATAAATGTAAAACAGGTCTCATGTAGCACCATCCGCGCCCAGGTGACGTTTCGTCTGGACTTCCTGGACGGCTCGCCGGTGGACCCGGCCGACCTGCGAGTGGACGTGCTGGGCCCCGGGTCGCGGTCGGGCCGCGTCCAGATGCGGCCCGACGACAGCGGTATCACCTGCACCTTCACACCCGACGAAATGGGCATGCATCAGGTGAGCTGCGCTGCATGGCGGCCGGTGCCAGCCCGGCCCCACGACAGCCGCATCACCTGCACCTTAACGCCCGACCACATGGGTCTGCATCAGGTGAATGACCCCCATGGCGGCCGGTGCCAGCCCGGCCCCACCACAGCGACATCACCCACCTTCACACCCACACCAACGACATGGAGATGCACCAGGTGAGCTGCCCCCCATGGCGGCCGGCGCCGGCCCGGCCCCACGCCCAAACAGCGACGGCGCTGCAAGTATGGTGCAGCTTGAGGCTCCACCATCATCAGGCATAAGCGATTTGTCTATTGCGTGGGACGTTGCATTTGTCGGCAATAATCACATGCTGGAAAGCAAATAGTCTGGCCCGAAGTGGCCAGTTTGTTGACAGTAAACAAATTGACTATTAAATCTTAAGTAACTCATAAAGCTCCAATCCGCCATCATACGCCAACTTATCGACCTGCTTTTTAGTGTTAAGGCAGCGTAACGTGGCTGGGGGGTGTCACGTGACCAGGAATACCAACAGCCACTGCCGGCTGGTGACCGGTTGGATGTGACGCAATGTGTAGCATGACACAATGGCTGGATGGTTTCTATCTAAACAGTTTTTGATGCAGTCAGTACTTGTTTACGAAAGCAAATGGAGTGCATGTCCAGGATACGCTGTTTAACTACTCTTGATCTCTATGATTCACTTGCAGGGAACCTTAATTTGCTTGCTACCATCAAATGATGATAAGCGTTTCACCTTCAGGAGCTGGTGCGCTGTAAAAGAAGCGTGACGGAGCCAAAACAAACGTCATGCTAAAAAACGTGACCGCTAGCGCATGCTAAGCTATGCCCCCTGACCACGTATGACTCTGGTCGTGCTCCTGGCAGGTGAGTGTCTACCACAAGAGGGAGCTGGTGGAGGGGTGTCCGTTCAGCGTGTAACCCTGTCCATGCTCCCGGCAGGTGCCCGGTCTACCATAAGAAAGGCTTGGTGAATGGGTGTCCGTTCAACGTGTAACCCTGTCCTTGCTTCCAGCAGGTACGCATCTACCACGAGAAAGACCTGGTAGATGGGCGTCCGTTCAGTGTGTTACTCTGGCTTTGCTCCCGGCAGGTGCGCGTCTACCACGAGAAGGACCTGGTGGATGGGTGCCCGTTCAGCGTGAGGGCCGTGCCGCTCATCAAGCTGACGCCTCGGCCGTCCGGGATCGACCCCTGCGCGCTCGGTTCCACCGTCGAAGTGCTGGTGAGTCGGCCAGCAGGGGGCAGCTGGTGTGCACACGGGCCATGAGGTGGCAGGTGCGGACAGGAGAGGCTGGCGTTGATATTTGCCGTGGCACGTGAATCGTCTTCATAGAACACTCGCTTGAACATAAAGTGAGCCCAAAGCAGTGCATAGTAAGACGAAAAGGGAAACAACGTGCGAAGCTATTCGCCTAGTGTACCCTCGGAGCCAACTTAACCTTCGTTGCATTTGTCCCAAGCCCCAAGCTATCAATGCCAACCGACCTTTGCATCAAGGACACCTGTTGCTTTCCTCCTTCATGTTATAATTAAGCACGCTCCTCCCAGCTGCCTCGCACCCCCCCCCCCCTCTCCCTTGTCGTGAGCTGGGCGTGCGGTGGTAGAGGGCCAACGCTTGTCCGCCGTGATACACCCGGGCCTCTGCCCCTTGCATACCCCGCCCCCCCCCCCCCGCTGTGAACCCACCGTATTCATGCGCCCCGTCCCCTTCCGTGACACCCCCACACCCCACTATCATGACACACGAGTCCTCCATTGCCACGGCACGCCCGCACCCCGCCCTGATTGGCCCCGCCCCCGACCTGACTTGTCCCCCCCCCCCCACCCTGACTCGCCCCCGTCCTCTGCCCTGGCTCACTGGCCCCTGCCCTGACTCGCCCCACCTCCGCCCCGGACTCCCCCACCCCTCGCCCTGACTCGCCCCGCCCCCGCCCCCGACTTGCCCCTCCCCCCCGCCCTGACTAACTCGGCTTCCCGCCCTGACTGGCCCCGCCCCCGACCTGACTTGCCCCGCTCCCCCCCCCCCCTCCCCCCATCCTGACTCGCTCCGTCCTCTGCCCTGGCCCACCGGCCCCCTACCCTGAGTCGCCCCTACCCAGCCCTGACCCACCTGCTCCCCGCCCCGACTCGGCCCGCCTCCCCGCCCTGACTCACCGGCCCCCTGCCCTGACTCACCTCACCCCCCGCCCTGGCCCGCCTGCCTCCGCCCTGACTCGCCCGCCCCTGCCCTGACTCGCCCTTACCCACTCCCCGCCCTGACTCGCCCATCCCTGCCCTGACTCGCCCCTCACCCACTCCCCGCCCTGACTCGTCGCGTCCCCTGCCCTGACTCGCCTCACCCCCCGCCCTGGCCCGCCTGCCTCCGCCCTGACTCACCGGCCCCCTGCCCTGACTCGCCTCACCCCCCCGCCCTGACTCGCCCGCCCCTGCCCTGACTCGCCCTCACCCATCCCCGCCCTGACTCGCCCGGCTTCTGTCCTGACTCTCCCCCACCCACTCCCCGCCCTGACTCGCCCCGTCCTCTGCCGCAGATCAACCCGACGGAGGCGAGCGACGGCCGGATCATCGTGACGGCGTACTCGCCGCTGCACCGGCCGCTCGACTGCCCCGTCTCCTGCACCGACGGCGTCTACTCGGCCAAGTTCCAGCCGGACGAGGTCGGCGAGTGGAAGATCCATGTCACCTACGAGGGCCAGCACATCCAGGGCTCGCCCTTCAACTGCTTCGTCTATGATCCGCACGCCGTCAGGGTGAGCGGCGCGCGCTGCAGCGGGCGGGGGGAGAGGTGTGCTGGAGAGCTTTGGCGGGGGGGGGGGGGATCGGCAGCTCGAGCGACTCCCGAGTCCCTTGGGGTATGTCGCCAGATCTTGGTGCCATAAGATCTGTGCAGTTGCAGGCATGTTAGACAGGCTTCGGTTGGCTTGTTCGGTTTGTGGTTGGTTCGGACATTTTGACCTCTGGCGCACATTGCCCCAACTTTGACTGCAAAACAACGCGACTGCCTGCAGACTGACATGACCTCTTCCTAGATATCGATCCTTATTCCATCGGTACATTAACTCGACTTCGTCGTTTGCAAATCTGTTAACACATTGATCAGACCTGGAAGAAGCCATTCAGCATTTTACCATGCACAACCTCTACACGATACACGAGCATGCAAACAACAAGCAGCATTTCACACACCTCACCGACCCACCATTCACAGCACTTTCAGACAGGTAGAAGCTTGGCTTCCTAGGCTTCGATGGGTGTGGGGGGGGGGGGGGAGTGAGACTACGAAAGTAGCATTGCTTTAAATCTTTGTCAGACACACAGAAGGTTGTGTGAGGACTGAAGTAGTTGTTTCCGCCGCGTTCATCAGGAAACGAGGTACCTTGTTTGAAATAAACGGAGAAGTGTCGGTGTGCGCGCGCACGTGTTTTGGTTGGATTTTGTTTTCGTCCGCAATCTATTGTTTACACGAAATAGCGGATGAGTTGTCCAGACTTAAGCATGCGCGCTTTTGAGCCATTCGCGGCGAACCATTTGCAAACGCACTCACGTTCAGTTGTTGCCAGCGTATTGGCCTGACCTCTATAGTCACTTGACTTGACCCGTCCCCGCAGGTGGGCGAACTGGAGGGCACGGAGCCGGACCGGCCGTTCACGTTCATGGTGGACGCGCGGGACGCCGGCTGGGGGGAAGCCAGGACGGACATCGTGTGGGAGGCGCGCTCACTGCCGCACACGCTGACCGAGATCGAGAAGGACTTGTACCGCGTCACCGTCACGCCCCCCGACTACGGAAAGTACCGCGTTGTACATCTACTTCAACGGCATCGAGGTCAAAGGTGAGGCGCTGAGACAGCAGTCCAGCGGGACATGTTCTGTGAAAAGAACGGGGCTACTCATCGGGACGAGTGTGCATTTTTCGGGACCTGTGTCACGTTAAAACGGAATCCTTAGCGCTCGTGCACCTGCAGCTATGCGCGACTGAAGGTGACTGTCGTCTGATTCTCGTTGGCGACTCGCTGCGCCGACTCTCGTTTGAGGACGCTTGCGATCAGCTGCAAAAACAGCTGTCGCAAGCAAGCTGTGGAATACGTTCTCGCCAGAGGCAAGAACACATTGAAAGTATATTCGAAGAGATCCTTTTCTGAGGGTCCCGGTAGTGTGCGGTTAAGCTGCGCGTCTGGGAAACCAAAGGACAGAGCTCGGTTCCTGCAGAGTCTGTCCTTCTGGCCAAGACGAAATCCAGGCGACGCCATAAGTAGCCTCAACAGCTCAGTGTTTGACATAGCCCCTGTGAAAACGATCACTTTCTGGCTGCCTGGGATAAAAACTGCAAATAACCCCTGCTCACCATCGACCCTGCTCCCACGCAGGTAACCCATTCAAGCTGCGCGTGGACAAGAACGGCAAGCACTCCATCACCAAGCGGTCGATGAACTCGACGGTGAACGCCAGCCGCCTGAACGAGCTGAACAGCCGGCTGAAGGCGTCGCCGCCGCCGCGCGTCAAGAGCCCCGAGGAGGACATCCAGTGGATGCGCTCCACGCTGGAGGAGATGAAAAGTAAGCGAACGGCCGAGCAGGCAGGCACTAGCGGCCCGCTGAGGTGAGGTGTGCGGTCAGGTGCCGTAGCCGATGTTCGTGTCAGGGAGAGACAAATAGTTTCTCTCTCATCAGTGCGCCAACGTCTGGAAGAGAGAAGCTGCCTTGTCTTTTTCGGTGCCGTTCGTCGGTTTGGAAATGTACTGCAGTTTAGTGTCGGGATGTTGTGAGGGAATTGCAGCCTCTAATACTTTACATAGTGGACAAAGAGCTTCACGCATTGCTCCAGCGGGTCAGTCGCGTCTGGGCTACATCGTTTCGATAGCAGACGACATGTCACGGCTGGCCGCCAGAACAAAGTCGACGTGTATTTCGTCCGCACAAACGTATTTGCATCGTGAATGCAGAAAGCCTCAAAGAACATCTACAGTTAAGTGTGCTACAGTCTGCAGCAAGGTTTAAAATGGTGACCCTAAATTTCATCTAGGCCTTGTGACATTTGAACAAAACGACTTTTGGACTCGAACTCTGTTCCTTCTAAAACTACTATAGTCTCGACTCAACATAGAAATTAACTCTGTTAACCTCCAAGATCCCCGAAATATTAACGAATCATCTCGTAACACAATCGCTCCACTCGGTTCACACCACTGTCCCTCTAACCGGACCACTAACGCCCCTCTCCCTCTGTAGGTGGTCTGCATTATCAGGACGCTCCACAATCGCAGCCATACCCTATCGCGTCGAGCCCCACGCGCCGCCGGATGGCGGTACACACACGAGCCGGCTGGTGACGGAGCGGTACGGGCCGCGGGACGGCAGCCCGGCCGATCGGCGGCGCTCCCCCAAGCCGGGCGGCTTCACCACCAGGACGGAGCGGTACGTCACTGGCCCGCCGGCCGACGCTCGCGCTCTCCGACCATGGTCACCAGCAGCGTCACCACCCGCACAGACCGCTACGGCGTCGACCCGAGGTCGGCCAGCCCGCGGCCGCGATCCCCTCAGCCGGGCAGCTTCACCACCAGGACGGAGCGGTACTCTAACCCTGCCGCGGGCTGCCAGTCCCCCGCCTGTTGGGGACAAGCTATACGACAAGGACAGAGCGGTACTCTACCCTGCCGCGGGCCGCCAGTCCTCCACCTGTGGGGACAAGCTACACGACAAGGACAGAGCGGTACTCTACCCTGCCGCGGGCCGCCAGTCCTCCACCTGTGGGAACAAGCTACACGACAAGGACAGAGCGGTACGTCCCAGAGCCGCGCGGGCCCAGTCCAGCTCCGGTTGTCAGCAGCTTCACCACCAAAACCGAGCGGTATTCGTCCCTGCCGCGCGCCACCAGCCCGCGGGCGCCCTCGCCCCGCGGCGGCCGGCCGGAGCACGCGGCGCCGCGGCCCGCCAGCCCGCCGGCCATCACCACGTACACCACGCGCACGGAGCGGTACAGCTCCAGCCGGCGCAGCGTGTCGCCGCGGCCGGTCTCGCCACGCCCAGAGCCGCCGTCGCACACCACCACCGGGCAGCGGTACCTGAGCCCTCGGCAACGCTCGCCGTCGCCGCCCGCCGCCACGTACACGCGCCACGTGGAGCGGCACGTGGAGCGGCACGTGACGGAGCGGCGCAGCGACAGCCCGGAGAGCGGGGACGAGGCGCGCGGCCGGCCGACGCGGCGGTCCTCGCCGCCCGTCTACTCTAACACGACACAGTACCGGCCGGAGCGGCGCGAGATCACGCAGAGCGTGCTGAACCCGCGGCACAGCCGGAGCCCGGCCCCGGTGGTCGACGGGCCCGGACGGCCGCGCGTCACGCGGCGCGTGGTGGAGGAGACTGAGATTGACTACATCTACCCGCCCTCCACCGACTCTAGTCCTGACCGGCGACCGCTGCCGGGCCGCACCGCCGCCACTAGGCCGGCGCGCCCGGAGGAGCGAGATACGCCCGAGCGCCGCCCGCCGCTGGAGAAGTACACCACTACCACGACGTACCGGCCGCAGGAGCGGGACCGGCCGGACCAGCGGCGGACCCCCGAGCGTTACACGACGACGAAGACGTACCGGCCGTCGGGTCGCGACAGCCCGGACCAGCGGCGGACCCCCGAGCGCTACACCGACGACGAAGACGTACCGCCCACAGGAGCGGGACAGTCCCGACAGCAGGCCCACCCCGGAGCGCTACACGAGCGCGGTCACGAGAGAGTACCGGTCGCAGGATTGGCACAGCGTGGACCGCCGGGTGGCGCCGAACCCCACCGGCCCGACAGCCGCGACACACCCAGAGCGGCGGCCTCCGGCCGAAAGACACACCACCACCGTCACCAAGACGCACCGGCCGCACGACGCGACACGCCCGAGCGCTACACCAGCACTGTGACGAAGACGACGCGCACGCGCACCACCGAGGAACGTCCGACGCCCGATCGGCTGGCGGTGCCGGCCAGGCGACGCGACCCCGTTCGCCATCCCAGGGGCGCCTCGAGCCCGCTGCGCAGCGCGCCGGATCGAGTCCCGAGCCGCCCTTCCGCAAGACGGCCAAGGTGGTGCGCAACGGCGTGGCGCGGCCGGTCGACCCGCCCGACCAGCTGCTGGACGAGCGCATCCAAAACGTGACGGAGCGCTACTTCGCGCCGGGCGACGCGCTGCCGCCCAGCAGCCAGCTGCTGGGCGCGCGGCCCACCTCTCCGGCCGCCGACCCGAGCCAGGCGCTGCAGGTGCGCCCGCCGCCCGGCGACGAGAGCTACGACGAGCTGCGCCAGCTGTTCGAGCGCACCGTCAGCAGGGTGCGCCGCGACTCCAGCGAGCCCGAGCCGGGCCTGCGCGTGCTGCGCGAGACCAAGACGCTTGACGACGGCCGCGAGGTGACGCGCGAGGTGGAGGAGTTCACCGACGAGCGGCGTCACTCGCACGCGCGCGTCGAGCGCTACAAGGTCACCGAGCCCGGCTACGAGGCCACCAGCTTCCACTCGCTGAAGCGGACGGTCGTCAAAGGTACGGGCGGCGCGGCGGACGGCGGAGGCGACGCACGGCTGGTCGCACGGCTTCTAACCCGGCAGCGGCGCTGGCTCCTCGCTGAGGCTCGCATGCTTCCGGGCTTTGCTGGTGGAGCGGCTGGGTCGCGACATCGAGAGACCTAGCTAGACGGTGAAGGATTCCTGCTGTGGAGAGGTCGTCCACTGTGTGAGCACTCCACGCATGGTGCCGACGTGACTAACCGCCTTATAATGGCCTTCTGGGGGCGACCTGAATGGACTGTTCGACGAGCCGCGACGACATGACTGGACTCAATTGGTACACGCTGCTGGTCTTCCCCTTCTGGTGTTTGTGATGCGAGAGACGCGCCCTTGTTCCAGATCATCAGGTGATTCGGGCCGCTGACCACCAGGACAAGAGGCTGGCTATCGAACAAGTCACCAACAACACCCTGAACAACACCAGCATTGAGGGTTGGTGATGAGCTGTTTCTGCGTAAAATACGTTCTCGTCTCAGGAGTTACTATGTTGAATCCGAAGTCCTTCGATCTTTACGTGACCTCCTCGTGCCCGGAATCGAAATGCGTGGAAGATGTAGGATAAAAATCACACCCCTTTACGCTTGGTATTGTTCAGAGGACAATATCAAGCGTAAATATCAGGGAAAGCGTAAATATCGGGGCAAACGTTTGATAACACTGTTCCCATTTTTCACTGCACATTTGGCTCGATCACCGCTCCAGTTCCGTTTACACTGAAACAGGTCACTCGCGATGGCAATGTGTCGTTCGCTCTCCGTGCATGTCCACGTCTGTCTTTGAAACCTAATTCGCTTGCTCATGTGCGGGTGTGCACATGAAGTCTCTGCTACAATGTCGGCGTGTGCGCAGCTACGCTGCCTCGATGTGCTCTGTTGCGAGGCTGTGATAGGCATAGGCGGATCCTGGGGGGGGGGGGGGGGGCCCGGGGCCATGGCCCCCAAAAACTCTGAGAGTATGTTTTGGCCCCCCAAAACATTCCAAGAACTTCAAAAAGTTTCGTCTGCTTACTGTCTGTTTTGACTTTAACTTTGGCCCCATCTGACCAGTTGACTTGAAAGTAATATCTTAAGTTACGAGTTTTGTAAACATGCATACTGTATATAGAAGATTCAAAAGCATTTCGGTGCTTGAATGGTGTCCCTACTAGGTACTCGCGAGAGGCACCATGCACTGGACCTCGGATCCCACACCGGCCAGCTGGCGACAAACGGCTGCGCCCCCCCCCCCCTAAAAAAACAACTCCAGGCTAGATCCACCCCTGGTGATGGGCGCCCCTCTCTCTCTCTCTCCGGTTGCAGAGTGGAACAGCAGGGACATTCGCTCCCGGAGCCGCTCCGCCCTCGACGACCTGCCCTATGACCCGGACGCCCATATCAAGCACATCATCAAATCAGGTGAGGCGCGGCGCTTAGAGCGACCTTGGTGTGACCCTACCGTGCGGCGGCCGGTCGGTGCTCCGGCAGCCATATGTCGGAGGTGTGAAGCTGGAAGTGTGTGATTAAGTGGTTGCCAATTTGGATATGCCGTTGTCCCTGCCAGTATGCCTGTTCTTTGTCTCAATGGGCAGTTTTTCTCCGCTTACAAAAATGTCAGATATTTTTTTTTCGGATGTCAGAGATTTGGCCCTTATTATGCAAAAGCTTACAACTGCTCCAAAGACTACGTTCGTAAGCGTAGGTAATGTGAGAAATGGAATGCACCTCTAAGTCATACCAGAAGGCTTATCTGCGTCCCTTTCTATCGGCTGAAATGTCGCATTACTGCTCAAGCGTGGCCTGCATCTATATTCCATATGGACGTCACACGACCGATACTAACGGTGCGGTCTAAAACCGGAATCATCGCCATCATCGCCACATATATTCCATGACGCTGCCCCGCTGCCGCCGCCCGTCCTCTGACTGCACGATGTCACCTGATGCGCCGGCCACCCCGCCCGTCCCGCCACAGCACGGCCGGACTTCGACCCGTCGTCGGCAGAGAAGATCCACGTGCCGAGGGCGGACCGCGACACCCTGGACCGCTCCGGACTGGACCGGTCCACCATCGACCGGTCCACCATCGACCGGTCCACCGTCGATCGGTCCACCGTGGACCGGTCCACCGTCGAGCGGTCCGAGAAGGTCGAGAGATACACTGATTCGCTCACTCGTCTTGAAGAGCAGGTATTGGATTGCTGGAGTTTATTCGCCTGCTTGTGGACGTTCAGCATTGTCATCCCGCTGGCGAATGCAGCAATGATGTTAACAGTTGCGCCAGTGCAACTGGGACACACAGTGTTTCTGCGCCGCACTGCGTTACTCGTTGTATAATCAGAGTGGAAAGATCAGTTGAACCAATGGGGAAAGCTGTTTGCTTACGCGAAACGGAATTTTCTATCGGACCTGATCCGGTAGGACGATGCGGCGGGTGTGATAGACAAAAGCTCTCTATGTACAGGCATTGAAGAATGCCAGTTTGTCAAAACCGACGCACCGGGGTTGCCGGTGGTTAACGCGTCTGCGTTAACCACCCCGCGTCTGGGGAAGCGGCGGTAAGGGGTTAGATTTCCTGCGGCGCCCGCCCTTTCTGCCAGGGTGAGAGGCGGACGGCGTCATATAGCCTTAGCAGCTGGGTGCGTCGTAAAGCCCCAATGACACACACGCACACAAAATTGACGCGCTATCCAGGCTTTCCAACCTCCCGGGCACGGTATCTGCCGTCCGGTCATGCGCCAGAAGCAGGCCATCCACCGAAACCAGCTTACGTGGACCGCATCGTCATCCATATTCCTTGTGACGGGCTCGAGTACGTACTCAAGCTGTCATGATGCAGCTCAAGTACTCACAAGCCGGCCCGAGCACCCACCCGAGCTCAGATGTCCACTCGAGCCCGGGAGCGACACGTGATGCTGTGCAGTTGCGACGCTCTTGACCTGGGCCATGACGTACGTGCAGTGTTTATATTCACAATTGGTACAAGCTTACGCGTGGTGACTAGCATCGCAGGGCCTTATGTCAGCTTCCTTGTGATAAGTGCAGTCACAGTCTCGCGTTCTGTGCGTAACGTTTCCGTCTGCGGCGACAGGTGCAGTCCAGCTCGTCCTCGCGACTGCTGCAGTCCTCCTCGGACCGGCTGCTGCAGTCCTCCCCTGGCCGACTGCCCCACTCTTCCGACATCACCACCACGCACGGTGACGTCACGGTGCGCGGTGCCGGCCTGCGCACGACGCCCGTGTCGCGGCCGGCGGAGTTCACCGTCACGGCGCCGCGCGGCACGGCCAAGGCCGACCTCCAGGTCACCATACGAGGTCAGCGGGCCGCGCCGCACGGCGCAGATCGGGTCAGGCGACGGGGCGGCGCAGGCGACTTGTGGGTCGCCGCTCGCTGCGGTCCCGTCGCCTCCGATGGTTTGCTCGGAGCTCAGATGGTTTGCTCGTAGCTTAGATGGTTTGCTCGTAGCTCAGATGGTTTGCTCGTAGCTCAGATGGTTTGCTCGTAGCTCATATGGTTTGCTCGTGGCTCAGATGGTTTGCTCATAGCTTTACTACCGCATGTAACGGGCCCGCTGGAAAGTCATGAGGAGGAAAATTTCTTTTAAAATGTAAACAGTGCAGTTTGTGTAAAAACTGCATAGTGGGCATGCCAAGTCGCCACCAGAATTGTACTAGCTGAGTAGCGTGGTGTACTCCGTGCTGCTTCAGACGCCAGTGCCTGAAGATCTGCTGGCTCTGACGAGACATAACTGCCCTCGCAGAGAAGAAGCGTTTACGCTGTGCGCTCAGCAAACTGAGTTCTCTGAGTGCACTAAACAAATTAGAAAACTGGGAGACTGTCGTACGGAATACAAAGCTTTACATAATTACTGTTTAAAACGGCTACGCATTGACGCCATTAAGGGAGAAAATTCATATTGGGACGGGCCATGGAGACCGTATTTAGAAAGATATATCAAACTAAGAGGCGCGATATACGTTTTGTTCCTTTGCGACAGCAGACATGCGCCCACCTCTGCACCGCCTCCGGCCCTGACTCGTCGTTGTTCACAGACCCATCAGACCGTCGCGTCCCCTGCAGCATCAGCAAATCCGGCGACGACTTCCTCGTCAAGTACCTGCCCCAGGTGAGCTCGTGCGGACACACGGCATTGCAAACGTCAATGTTCGCAGGATGGGAATTACCCCTAACAGATTTCCTCCGTTGAGAAAGTGGACTACTGATTTTATAAAATGCGAGTTGAAGGGTAAAGTGTGCGAGATAAAAGCTCCAGAAACTAGGATTGTGGAGACCATTGTGACGACACTCAGATTAAGCCACGACGGTTGGAAATATATACTTGTACCATATCAAACTCAGTTATCTATCATCATCGAGTATACTAATAATCACTTAACATTCTAAATGTAGTGTTTATCCTTACCTCTGTCAACTCTGCCTACGTGAGCCGTTGCCATCGGAAGTCCTTTGGTATTACAACTCACCGCCTGGTGGCGCTGCTGATCTCTTGCATCACTTTTCTTATGTAAAGTAATGCCATCATGCTTATCGTTACGAGCATAGCTCTTTATGGCCACACCTTCTCAGTTATATGAAGAAACGAGACCAGGCCACTGCACGAGCGCGGGTGGTCATACATCACACCTCGCGTTGCATGGCCTCATGCTCACACGATTCTGTTCATCACCGGCGGCATGCAAGTCGCGTTAATGACACCCTAAAAGGCGCGAACCCAAGATTATCGCATATCAGCGGACCATGGCAGCCGCCTGAGTACCCCCTCCCCCTCCCCAGACGGTGGGGGACCACGAGATCGACATTCTGCTGCGCGGGGAGCCGATCCCCGGCTCGCCGCTGGGCAGCAGCGTCTACAACACGTCCCAGATCAGCGTGGCCAGCATCCCGGACGGCACGGTCGGCCGGCCCGTCCAGTTCGAGAGTGAGTGGTGGCTGGCAAAGACGGCCGAGGAGGTGGCCGAGCAGGCGGACGGGCAGCCCTGTATGCGTTTGCTGATCTTGTGCCCGAAGCCAAAGCCACTTCCTTGCGTGTTGATTTTCTTCGGCCGTTCGGAGAATATCGGTCGTGTCGGGTCGTAACTCCGAGTGCGCCCAAGTGAGCCTGAGTGAGTCGCATAGACATCTCCCGTGCTGTTGTCCTCGCGTTCCGCTGCAGCTGAGAGCGCGGCCGGTCCGTCCCAGTCCCCTGTGGCTGGCCAGACAGCCCCGGCGCCCGCACAGAGCGGCAAGCAAGCGACAGTCTCTCACGCCCCCCCCCCCCCCCTCCCCCCCCCCGTTCCCTCGCCGCGCAGTTGATGGTTCCAGAGCCGGCGCCGGTAACCTGGAGATCCTGGTGAACGGCGGTCACGTGACGTCCTACGTCAAGGACCTGGGCCAGCAGCGCTTCATGGCTTCGTTCGTGCCCCACCACGCCATGAAGCACATGATCGAGATGAAGTTTAACGACGAGGACGTGCCAGGTAAGCAGAAACTGTCGGGACTCGTCTGGACGTAGGGTGAGCTTACTGTGCATCTTACGAATGCTGGAGTGGTCTGGCTTGACATTGCTTCTCTCTTGGAGCCGAGGAACTAATGTCAGGGCTTTGAATTCGGTTGAGCTTGTTCAGACGGCTGACAGAATTCGTGATAGGTTTAGACCAACAAGACGCATCCGATGATAGCTGTTTTTGTTGTACAATATTTCCTAATAAACATTTTACTCTTTCGACCAGATAAGAGCAAAATAAAGGAATAATAAATAATGGACTTCATAAATATCGCTCGATCAACATGGGTTATGAAGACCACCTTCCTATGAAGTTGGTTTAGTGCCAGGCATCAGCACCCCGCTCCACGCTTTTTTGCATCTGATGCAAATCTGAAGTTTCGGAAGACAATGTCCGCAACAGAATAAAACTTGAGTGGCCTTTGCGGTTGGTCGCACGGCGTTCGTGCGCATGCACCGCTCGCTTAGGGGGGCTTTGCATGCAAGGCTGCCCTGCAGGGAACGGTGTGATAGCTTACTGATTTGTCCTGCCTGTAGACACTTTGTCCGTGATCGATAAGCTCTCAGCGGCTCGAGGAGTTAAATCTGAGACGCATCAGCTTTCCTTAATTATCTTTTCCATGTAGGTGTGTTACACTGCTAAATGTCCTGGCAGGTATTTTCAAAACATTGACGAATTCCCCTTTGATCGGACTGTTGATCACGGGTGCGAGCTTGTGTCTTGTGATTGGACGTGTCGTACGTCTGCACCTCGTGGTGCACCCCTACACCAAGCTGCGTTGCACTCTTGCCAGCTGCAGCTAAGACGGAGCAAGAAGCTCCGTTATGCTCTCGCTAGCTGTAGCTAGCTGTGCAACGGAGCCAGAAGCCGCATTACACCCTTGCTAGTTGCAGCTGGCTGTGACACGGAGCCAGAAGCTGCGTTACGCTCTTGCCAGCTTTAGCTGACTGTAATACGGAGCGTATGGCCATCGGGGCACCACAGTTGCATCAAACGCCACGAAAGTCTCCTGCTGTCAGGCGTCCTCGACAAAAAGCCTGAGTAAATGTAGATGGAAGCATAACTCACACCATGTAGTGTGCGACGTTCGCCAGCAGTCTGTGCGTTCATTGACCTTGGTTCTGCGACGCCAGCCGGTCGGTCCCAGCAGGCGCCGGCATGGAAGAGAGCGGCACTTAAGCCGAGTCCACTTCCCCGTGCAGAGACACAGCCATCGCATTGCGGGAAGGTGGTCTGAAAGTCACGTTGAGTTATGTTATAAGCGCCGTTATGTACTTGTCTGAGCTGAAGACAGTCTTAACTGCATGAGGCAATTATAATGAAAGATAATGCATGCGCTTGGTAGCTGCAATACTTCCACTTTGCTCGGGCCGTTGAACAAATTAGATCACCTTGACTCCGCTGTAATGAACCGGGTTTGTCCATCCCTTCTGCAATTAGGCACTAGACACTTTCTCGCGGTCTGGGGGACCGTAATGCCAGCTCTGCAGGGTAAGGTCGGCCTGGGAAGAGACCGTCAGCAATGGGGTTCATGTTCATAGCGACTTCGTTTCCAATGGCCACTAAGCATTTTGAGCACCAACTTACGCTGGAGTCGGAATTATGAACCGTGGTCTATTTTCCCATCAGCTTAATTCAACAGCCCTGAATGTTGTGCGTCGGATGTAAGGAATATCTCACAAACACGCTGTCAAATTGATCAGATTCGATAATTCGAAAATGCAGCAGGTAACGCGGCATACGCTGCGCGCCGTTTTATGCCGGGAAAACCAAGACTGCACATGACATGTTCGGCTGCGAAACTGGTTGAAATAAGGGCTAATTTACAACACCGGTTATTTTTTGGTTGCGCAGGCATGAGCGACCACATTTTGCATCTAATCATTACGTAAATCTCCATTGCGATGCAACATAGCGCGCACAGTTCCCACCTTGAGCCGAGGGCACCGCCCGACTGTGGGAAAAATTGCATGAAGCCCATGTTTCGTAGCATGATTACAGCAACGGTGGACTTTTGAATAACGCCTTTTAGCTTGGCTATTGTGTCAGTGTGAATGTACCAGCTAGCATCGCCGAAGCAGGAACGCTGTACAAGGAAGCCCGGTATCAACTGACAAGCTTCGAATGAATTTTACAAAATTTCCAGGAACTTGCATCTGACAAAAATTTGAAAAACGGAAATTCTCCATTGTGTATAGTCCTCCCTCTTTAAGGGCGTGGAAACTTATTGGGCTAGTTACCACGTGAACGCACTCAGACCTTCGATGAAGCCATCCGATGCCGTTCAGTTGTGCTGTGGCAGTTGCCACCACAGGCGGTTTATTGCCCTTTTCCGCCGCAGCCGCTGACCTCCGCCTCCGAGCCGCGCTTTCCCGGCTCGGCTGATGGCGCGCACCGGGACACCACATGCGTGTAGCGCTCCTTTCACGAGGCAATACACAAGCGGCGAGCGAGAGTGTTCACTTTTCTTAGCGCGCCGACTCATTGACTGAACGAAAACAAAACGCAAAGAATGTTCACCAGCTGGCGAAATTCAGCTTGGCGCTCAGTGAGCCAGATCCGGAATATCTGGAGCGGCACGGAGTGAAGTACGCATGCGTGTAACTTTGGAAACTACTGATCAGCATTGGCCAGACTTTCAGAAGCTCACAATGGGGGTCAATTGGCCAAATGATCGCCTGTTTTGCCTGGTTGTAAGATGTGTATATCAGTGAGATGCCTAACTATGACTTCAAGAATCGGAAATACAAAATAGCCGGATTAATCGAAAATTTTCTAAAGCGGCCTATGCACGTTTTCAAAAGTGCATATTTCAGCTCCCTGTTCACCTCGTTCCACATGGATATAACTGTCCTCAATATGGCTTATGACACGAATAACGACATGGTTTTAAGCAAGCAACATAGCCTTAACAGCGAGCAAACGACAGCACTCCTGTACGTCACGAGCAGACAGCGGAGCAGCCTTGGGCGGCCCGGGTTGCGGTACACCGCAACTACTGCCAACACCGTCAGTTGACGCCGGGCCGCCGCTGCGGGCGGCGTGCCGTACCGCACGCGAGGCAAGGCGGGGCAGCGCGAGGCGCCGCCAATCGTCCGCGACTTTCACTGCCAGGCGGTTCGTCGGGTCACGCCGGCGAGGGCTGCGCGGCGCGGGCGGCGGCCGCTGACGCAAGAGCGTGCCGTCCGGTGGCGCCGCCGCCCTGCCGCCTCTCCGCGGCGGCTTGTCGCCGCCCGTCGGCCAGCTGCTCAGTCGGGGTCTCGCGCCGGAGCATGGCCGCGCCCCGTGCAATTATCACGGCCCGGCGTATGGTAATGCGGCCTTGTTGGCGGCCCTGCCGGGCGGCGCGGGCCGGGTGCGGGTGGAGCGGGTGACCCCGGCTGTCGCTGGCTGTCTGGTTCGACCCGCTGATGGCTCCGCCCTCTTGTGGGAGTGAGAGGGGCGCGAGACCGCGCGCCTGCCGCTGGCTGCTCTCTGGACGGACTCGGTGATGACTCCATCTTCCCGCACAGCGAGGGGTATACACCGGCCGCCGCTGGCTGTTCGCCAGGCTGATCGGGTGAAAAATCCCCGCGCGGGAACGGCTGCCGTGACACCTTGGCCTCCCCGTCGGGTGGAGTGGGAGGGTCAGTGGAGGGGGCAGAGGAGACCTCGCCTGCCGCCAGCTGTGTGGGTTGACCCGATGGCTCCCACCCCACCTCAGCTGCTGCTGGCTGTCTGGGATGACCCGGTGGCGCCTCCACCTTCCCTGCGTGCGTGGGCGGCGGGCATCACACAGTCTTTGTTCCGGAAACAATGGTCTGCTTCCTCACGGGGACGAGGACTGTGGCTCTGACCTGGCCTCGCTGGCTGACCGAGTCTGGTGAGGGTCGGCTTGGTCTGGTTTGGCCTGGTCTGGCCTGATAGAATCTGATCTGATTTGAACCGGTCCGGTCAAGTCCATGATCGCCTTATCCGGCTTGGTCTAACATGGTTCGTGGTGATCGAACTGGGTCTCGAAGACGAAATGGCCCGGCACGTGACACCCAACCTTGAGGTGTTTACTTCACGACTTGAGCAATATCCGGTTTGCCTCTATCTGACCTGCAATGAGTGGTCTGGGATCATATAAGTATGTGAACTGCAATAACGCCAGAAGCCAGGCCATGAAAGTAAGTAATATCAACGATGTCCACGTATACAAAGCTGGGTACCTTTATTGCTGACTTTATCCCGACTCCTTGTCGTTCGATATATCTAACCCCTTAACCACAGCTCACCGGCACCGCCGTAGGCGCTGAATGACAGCTGCTTGAGTCACAAGACAAAGTGCCTTCGACAAGTGTTAGTCGTCGGCACCATCATCTCGCCTGGATCATTACCTTGAGCGCTGAGTGGGAAGCAATCAAGTTCCAAAGACCTGGCCCGGGCTGGCTTGATCAGTTCATCATCATGGCACGTGAATACCACGCCGGTTAACTGCCAAGAAAACGCTTCCACTCCCGTGCCACCACATGGGCGCGGGATTGAGCACGGTCTGCTCCCAGTTTTTCTTCTATAACACAAGCATTAGACCCATGGTGGCTGCTGGTTAACATGGCAAGAATAAGTCCAAAACAGCGCCCGGCGTCCGTGGCAGCGGACTGGTTTTGGCTCCGTTGGCTCAGCACCGTGACAGATCCGGCCCCCACGGCGGCGGCGGCTCCTGAGTCACACGTCAGTCGGTGTTCCCCGACACATTCCGCGAACGGCGGCCGGCCGGCCGGCCGGCCCGTCCGCCCGAGCCGGCCGACGGCGGCCCGCGCCCGGCCACGGTCGCGGGTGGGTGCCGAGTCACGACCGGCGCCGCATCTCTCCTCGAGGACGCCCGGCCGGCCGGGCCTCAGGGGCGTGACCCCCACCCCGCCGGCGGCCGGCCGCCGCCCGCTCCGGACCGAGCCGGGGGGCGGCCGGAGGGGCCTGGGGAGGCTGGCCCCGGTCGGCTGGCGGGTCAACACCGCCGTCGGACGCCGGGTCGGCGCGGCGCACCGGCGGCACGGCCGCAAACGAGGTCGCCCGGCCAGGAATGTGCCTGCCGGGCGGCTTATCTGTTGACCGCATGTTAAATATGGAGGGCGAGCGGGCCACGCGCCGGCCGCCCGGACCCATCCGGGGTCCAGTACCTCGCGCCGTGGTGGGTTAACGTGTCACCCGAGGGCTAGCCGTTGGTCGGGATAGAGATCTAAAACGGTGGTTTCCGTGACAGAACCCGTGACTCGCCGGCCGGCCCAGCCGGCCAAATCAGTCACACGCTCAACGCTCCATCGAGACCCTGCCCAGTAGCGCGCATCCGCTCCATCTGTCCGGCAGCCGTCTCACCCCATCGCGCCGCCACGCCCACGAGCTCTCGGACCTGCCTCAGACCGGGCATGCCTCCCCCGACCGCCGCCGCCAGCCCCGCCGTCCCACGGGCCGCGCTCGGGCCGCCGCCGAGACCCGGAATTTCTCCGGCAGCCCGCGGCGCCACCGGTCGGCGGCGCGGTGGAGGGGCCAGCGCCGGCGCTGATTGGCCGGTGGCGCGGTAGAGCGGCGGGCGGCGGCGGCTGGCGACCGTAGTGGCCGTGCCGCGGCGGCGGCCACGTAGTTGTTGCGAGCGCGGACCGAGAAGATACAGCGGTGGGCCGGATCGACGGCTCCACCCCGTTTCCAGAGACATTGCTGGCTTTCCGACCGAGGAAAGTCTTGTGTTGCTAAGAGAGACGCGTGAAGAGACTGTGTGCGAGGATCGGACTGTAGTGTGCTGCACATCGGCGGGGATCGGGTTTGGCAGGTAAGCTGGTGCCCTACATTCGTCATTGAATGGAAAGCTGCCTCCGCACCCGCCGCCGCGGCAGACGAAGGACGGAGAAACCTCGCTGGTCCTTGACGTTCCCGTGCTGTCAGGCTTTCCACCGCTCCTCCCCGGCCTCCGGTGCATATTCCACAGCGCGTGCGACGCCGGTCGGCCGCCTGGCGCCCCGCGGGCCCGGCTGCACCTGGCTCATCGCGCTAGCCTTGAAAGGGCGGCGCCCGGACGGCGTCGACTGGGGTCAGCCGCCGCCCAGCAGGCGGCCACCCACCCGTGCGCAGCCGGCCGGGCGCCGTCGCCCTCCGCCCGGCGCGCCTAATCGCCCGGCGGGCACGGCCGGGCTCCGGGAAGCCGCAGCGGTGGTTACTCGACCGCGCCGGACAGCTCGGGAGCGGCTGCCACGGCGGACGGGACGGTCGCGGCCGCCGTCCGCCGCGGCAGCCCGGCTGGCACGGCTGACACGGCTGTCACGCCGCACAACACGCCCGCCGCACGGGTCGGCCCGCATGCGGCTGCTTTGTTGCGCGAGGCGGGGTTGTTGCCCCGGCCCGTGTTGATGCGGGCGCTGCAGGCGCCGCGGGCGATCGTGCCTCGGCCCCGGACCGGGGACGCGACCTTTGCCGGCGGGGCGGCGGCCGGTCGGCCGACGCGCCCTCAAGGCGGGCAGGCGGTGCCGCCGGGCAGCGCCGGCCTCGGCCCGGCGCCGGAGACGCTGGCCGCTGCAGCTAACGGTAACGGACGGCCGCCGCCGGGACTGCACGGCCGCACAGGACGACATCCGGGGCCGGCCGGCTGGCTGCACCGGCGAGGCTCGCCTGGACCGGGGGCGGTCCAGGGCCGGTGGACGGATGGTCACGGCCCCTGCAGGGACAGTCAGGGGTCGGTGGAGGAGTGGTCGGGGTCCGTGGAGGGCCGGTCAGGAGTCGGCGGAGGGGTGGTCCAGGGCCGGCGGAGGAGTGGCCAGGGCCCGTGGAGGGCCGGTCAGGAGTCGGCGGAGGGGCGGTCCAGGGCCGGCGGAGGAGTGGCCAGGGCCCGTGGAGGGTCGGTCAGGAGTCGGCGGAGGGGCGGTCCAGGGCCGGCGGAGGAGTGGCCAGGGCCCGTGGAGGGCCGGTCAGGAGTCGGCGGAGGGGCGGTCCAGGGCTGGCGGAGGAGTGGCCAGGGCCCGTGGAGGGCTGGTCAGGAGTCGGCGGAGGGGCGGTCCAGGGCTGGCGGAGGAGTGGCCAGGGCCCGTGGAGGGCTGGTCAGGAGTCGGCGGAGGGGCGGTCCAGGGCCGGCGGAGGAGTGGCCAGGGCCCGTGGAGGGTCGGTCAGGAGTCGGCGGAGGGGCGGTCCAGGGCCGGCGGAGGAGTGGCCAGGGCCCGTGGAGGGCCGGTCAGGAGTCGGCGGGGGGGCGGTCCAGGGCTGGCGGAGGAGTGGCCAGGGCCCGTGCAGGGCTGGTCAGGGGCCGACGCAGGGGCAGCCAGGAGCCGGCGAGACGGAATGCATAGGAAATTGTGGAGTGATTGGACGTGAAATAAGGGAACGTGTTGCGTGTTAGAGATCCGAAATTGTGTAACTTCTGGGGGGATATCAGTGAGGCTGAAGACGCGAGAGTAGTTGCGTTCTTTAGCTTTTCCCGTCGGATAATCCGGTCTCAAAAGCTTCAGTCTGCTGGAAACTGCAATGTAGGTGTGACTGAGTCATGAAAAATTGCTTTGTTACACATCCGGACCAACAGGTCAGCTCGAGCATGGCTCTTACATATGCATATAGGTGTGTGAAATGCCTCAAAATTACTCCGATCACATCGTTACTTTATGACATCAGCAGCAGCTCAAGCAAAACGCTTGCGTAAACGGTAGTTCTTGCGGCTATCCAGACAAAGCCGTGCTTTAAACAGGGCCGGGGCACGCACCGCACGAGTACATTTGAAATAGCCGGACCTTTACCGGGTGGCGGCTTCTCAGCGCCATTCCGGCACAGCGCTGCACTGACACATGGTCCTCAGCTGGGAGCCGGCCGGCAGTGATCTACGGTCGCCGGGGGGTGTTGCCGGGGACAAGGGGGGGGGGGGGGGCGCCCGTAAGCAGCTCACCGCTAGCTGACATATCCCGCCAGTGGCGTCGGCTGCCAGGGGGAGGGGTGCTGGGGAGGGTAGCGGGGGTGGTCGCCAGGGTGGGGAGGGGGGGGGGGGGGCGTGAGCAGCTCACCGCCGGCTGACATGTCACGCCTACGGCGCCGGCTGCCGGCGGCGTGACTTCTCGGCGCCGCAGCGCTCACGTGATGTGCAGTGTCGTCACCGGGCTTACGTCAGCGCCGTGGTTACGCCGCGCACGGAGCGGCAGACAGACGGCGTCGCTGCCGAAGGTGACGCGATACGCCGTCAGCCCGAGACCGGCAGGGGTGGGCTGGCGGGCGACGGCTTAACGTCCTTCTGTCGCCGCTGAGGAGCCGGGCTGCGCGGCTCGGCCAGCCGGCGGACGCAGACGGCAGCAGACGCCACCGCGCAGGAAGCGAAAGTCTGATAAACGTTTTCGGCAGACACGCCCAATCTAGTTGACGGGGCTGTTGGCGAAGACAGTTAATTGTGTAACTGGGGACGCGTACCTGTCTTCCCTCGCTCTCGCTCCAGCTCTCTCTTTGTCTCGCGATTTTATATCATTTTACTGTTGGCATTTTGTGCTGTCACCTAAGCCGTGCATTGTAACCACGATCGTGAGGACCAGCCATACCGCAAAGATCTGTTCGATAAGGCGGGCCATAATGGCAGTGCATCAAGGCGACAGAGCACCCCGCAGCCGTAGCTCAGGCCCATTCAGCCCTCCCGGAGGCCGCCGCCTGGTCGGGGCGGGGCCACCCGGCCATCTCCGACCGCTGGGCCTTTGCGGCCGGGACGGGGCCCTCTCCTGCCGCGGGGCCCCTACAGCCGGGGCGGGGCCGCCGCCGCCGTCACCGTCGCTCTGCAGACGCGGGCGGACGGCCATCTGCCGGTCGGGCGGAGAGCCGGTCCGTTAGCCAGCCGGCCGCGCCGAGCCGCCGCGCGCCGCACCCGACCCCTGACCTGCGCCTGGCTCCGTGTCACTGCCGCGACCGGCTCCGGCGCCGCCCGAATGTGGGACAGCGCCCGGCCCGGCCCGCCCGGCCCGCCCGGCTGCCGCGCGCAATGATGCTATCGGCTCGGAATGTCTGTAACCGGCCCGGCGAGGAGGCGTCTACTGCGTCACCCGCTGGCTGGTCAGCAGCGGCGCGGCCGCCCAGCCCGCCCACTCGCGTCGGCCCCTCGAGGCTTCATTCAGCTCGTGCGGAACTGATAGTCGCACAACGCACTGTGTTTACATGCAGTTGGTATGCACGATGAAATCTGATATAGTTATCTCAACGCCCGACTGAATTATATCCGCTGTTTGGCAAAGGTGCCTATGCGAGATTTGTACTTGTACGGGCCCAAGCAGGGCCCGGAGGCTTATTAAGAAGGGGCTTCTGTCTAAATGGTAAATCACGAAGGGCACATCAGTAGCCGTTGGAATGTTGGAGTACTGGCTGGCGAAACACATAAAAATAGGTGGTTCATCAGTCTTTGACAAGACCAAGATAGTCGAACGCTTTTTTAATGGCACCCACCTTGTTCACCCGGCAGAGCATCTATTTTTTCACCCCTTTATGCGCTGAGACGGGCTTTTGTCCATGACATGATTAAGGGCACGACGCTCAGCTTTGGAGCTTTGGATGCCCGGTCGGATTTTGAACGTCGAACTCAATTTGGCACCTGTACACTTGGGATTATTTCGGGATTGCACGGGTTTCCGTCCTGAAGCAGAGTGGGGTCTCATGCAGTTATTTCAGCTGCTAGCAAGCCAGAGCGCTATTAGAGCTACCTAACTGGTCATGGCATGCCCAGATTGATAGCAAATAATACCGGAAAGTGCAACTTTCAATACTTGCCAAATAAATCCAACAGTAAATCAGAGACACTTTGCGATGCCACAGTGAGGACCAATTAATTTTCTTAATAATTTTAAGAAAAATTACGTATCCCATGTGAAGAGCAGTTTAACGTTATGACAGTGCATCTAAGTACTACAATACTTCAAAAGAAAAACGTTTTTATCGCTAGATGTTCTAAGGGGGTTTAATTTGTGTTTGCGCGCTAAAGATGAACATCGTGGCGTCAGTTTATTCTACAGAACATACCGGACGATAGCGCACGTCTTGAGGCGTCATTTTGTATGCGTGAAACCATTTTCAGAAAAATGTTGCTGCCGTTGGACGTTTTCCACCCTGGCCTGCGTGTTTCTGGACTTAACTAAGTTATGTGAAAAGAACGGTATCTTTAACAGTTAACGCGACACCAAATAATGCCCTTGAAATAAGAGTTCAAACAAGAAGTGTCCGGCAAGTAAAGCAGTGGTAAAATAAGCGGTGACTTGCCGCTTGTCTTTCCTGTCGATGTGTACATAGCTGCGAGAAACACGTAAAGTCACCGAGGAATGACGTGATGACATTTCCCTATCACCGGCGGTATGATTCGGTATTTAGTCGATTATTAGAAGTGAAATGAATGCCAGAAACCTAGTGGTTTCCAGGGAGCGACGATTGCCTCATGCTAACGGACCGATGGACCAGCCTCCTTCCGCTCCGTCATTCCGGTCATGAGCAGAACACCGCTAGGATCAGGCGTGCTAGCCTGGATCCTCGCCTTCGGCGGGCCTACACGTGTACTGAATACTCTTCTTCGGCATGACTAGACACGCCAGTCCGAATCAAACGCTATCCAGCCGGCCGCCTAGACTCAATGTGAGGCTATCACACTGGCTCAAACCCTTGGGCGGTAGCCAGGCTCACATGCGGAACTTTGCTCTTTTAAGCGCTGCAGCTGCAGCCCAGCATCTGAAAACGTGACGCTAAGCCGTGGTGTTGCATGGAAATACCGAGTTCTCAATCCCCATTTACGTTCCCACTTTTCGGCAAAGCTCGGCTGGTTGTGAGGTTTTGGGTGCGGGTCCGGCGCGGGTCCCAGCCGCGTGCGGGACCGGTGCGGCCGACAGCCGGCGGCCAGCGGCGCTGCCTCGACGGCGCCGCCGGCGTCACGCGGGCAGCGCCGTTCCCAGGCCGGCGGCGGGCGCCGATCCCACGGTCCAGCGGCCGTAGTCTGGCCCGGGCGCCGGCGCACCCGGCCGGACCGACCCGCCGCCCAGCTGGTCCGGCACGAGGGCCGGCGCACCCGGCCGGACCGACCCGCCGCCCAGCTGGTCCAGCCCGGGCGCCGGCGCACCCGGCCGGACCGACCCGCCGCTCAGCTGGTCCTGCCCAAGCGCCGGCGCACCCGGCCGGACCGACCCGCCGCTCCGCTGGGCTCAGCCTTGTGCACGTCCTGGCTAGCTCGCAGACTGAGGGCAGTGATGGGGTGCCAGGACCATACTCTCTCGCTTTCCACGTAATTTCATCATTAGAAATACGATGGTGTATGAAAGATTGTCTTGAGAGAGGTTTGTGTAGTAATTTTTGGAAGTGTCCATTCGCCCGCAAGTTATCTTGCCACTTGTCTTATGTCTTCCTATCTTCTCTTATGCATTCCTGTATCAAACTAAGTGGTGTCTGGGCGTTAGTCACACTGGCGTGACAAGCAGTTTCCGCATAAAGATCACGCCAGTGGGGCTGCGCCGGCGGTGAATTGATATGCCTAATCAGGCTGTATTATGATGGATCACATTTAGA
Organism: Pollicipes pollicipes; assembly: GCF_011947565.3. Classification (NCBI taxonomy): domain Eukaryota; kingdom Metazoa; phylum Arthropoda; class Thecostraca; order Pollicipedomorpha; family Pollicipedidae; genus Pollicipes; species Pollicipes pollicipes. The sequence goes on along the minus strand of NW_023596461.1, from coordinate 13,460,097 downwards.
ATGGAATTTTGCTTCATGCGTTTAAATACAGCCACCATGTAGCAGACGCGGTTTGGTAAAAAACATCGCGACGTTGTCAAGGACTTAATGAGAGGTATAGAAGGGAACTTTCCGCCGGATTTTGATAGCAATGAGCAAAGAATGGCCTGCTTATCGACATATTTTAAAGGATTCGTGATATGGAATTTATCTATGAGGGTTTTCAGATGCAAGCTGTTTGATCCCACGAACCTCGAGTGTATGTGTGATTATAATGCAGAGCAGGATGTCCTGTATCCCGCAGTGTCTATGGCTGATAAACGAGCGATGATGGCTGCAGGTATGTTGCGTGACGTCGCCCGCGGCTGCCGCCTTGTATCCACCCGTGTCCGGTGTCTGTGTGCCGCTGGCCCACTCGCCGCGGACCGACCGTGAGGCCGCGCACGCCGCCGTCTGTGACGCCGTGTGACGCGTCCGCTGACGGAGGTTCGTCCGCCCCGCAGGCTCGCCTTGGGAGGTGGAGGTGGCCGCCATGGACGCTGCCGGCGGTCTGCAGGTGCTGGGCGAGCACCTCAAACACTTTCCGGCGTCCAAGCCGGCCTCCATTGACATCTCGGCGCCGGGCAGGAGCAAGGCGGACCTCTCTGTCGACGTTGTCGGTCAGTGTCTGCACGTGCCGGGTAGCGGGGCAGAGGGTAGGAGGGCTCCGTCTTCACGTGGGACTGACCACTGGTCTTCACCGCATGGCGGGGCGGGGAAGCCTTGCCGGGTGGGGCTGGTCAGCGATCACCAATCCTCGTTGTAGAGAACAGGGCAAGGAGCCTCGCCGACGGGCGGGGAAGGTCACTGTAACAGAGGGCAGGGAGCCTCGCCGACGGGCGGGAAGGTCACTGTAACAGAGGGCAGGGAGTCTCGCCGACGGGCGGGGAGGTTATCGTGACAGAGGGCAGTTCGGGCCCTTGAGGCGTCAAAATGAGATCCTGAGCCCAAAATCGTCCCCAGCCTAAAAATGGGCCGCCTATTGTGGCACAGTGGACTCCTTGGCAGAAAGGACTTCCTATGCTACAATTCCTCCCCCCCCCCCCCCCCGGGCGAAATCTTGACTACGCCACTGGATACTAATTCCCTATTAAGTGCACGCCGTGGTGTCGTTTTCAGCTCAAAGCTAACCATCCGCGGCAAGTGCTTCTAATTTGTCTGACGGAACGTTACTAATGCGCCCTCGCTGTGGCAGGGATGGGAACCCATCAGCGGAATAGCCACAGTAGCAGCAATTACGTCTTTAAACGGCATGTGTGAGACCGAAAACATATGCGACGAATACCGTTAACGCTATGACAGTTCCAACGTTGTCCATGAGAATTCGCTGCAGCCCAATGACTAGGTACAGCAGGGTGACACTTTGTCCCAGTCTCCCCTGCGGTTCAGGATCACAGCCAAAAATAGAAACAAACGACTGATAAGAATAGCGATATGTGCAGCTGTCATGCATAGTTTAAATTTTGCTATGCGGCTACGCGCAAATCTTCCGTCATGGTTTGTGAGCTGGGGTGAAAGCTCTGAGATTTTCATGTAAGATAACCGGTGACGAGTTGTGCAAAGTGTGACACATTGGCGATTATCTGAGCAATGCAGACAGTTGGCGGTTTGTGCGCTACAGACCGTGGAATGGTCACTCCGTTGCATCACGTGGTTGCGTAACGCAACATAGCACCGAGCCCCCCCCCCCCCCCATCCCATTCTCGCGGAGCCACCGCACCGGATCTCGCCATCCCGACTACGCCGCGTCGCTTTCGCCCGTGCTTCGGCGCGTGACGCCGCGGCGCCCGCGCCACGTACTGGCACGTGTCTGGTCACGGCACGGGATCACGTGCGCGGCGGCCCCGCGCGGCCTCGGGCCGGGAAGGTCAGCCGGCCGCCGGGGCGGGGCGCGGCGCCTTTTTCTTCCGGTGAACCACGGAGCAGGGCCAGACCAACATCCGGGAACCTGGCAGGCTCCGCCCCCGCCGACGCCGCTGGCAGGCGGCCAGCCAGTGGTGCATTGTCAATTCGTCCGCGATGCGCGAAACCCCTTCTTGGGGGGGGGGGGAGCAGCATGGTCTGTTTTTTTTTGTTAGACACAAAGGGTGGATACGGTTCAGTGGCCGGGAAGGCAACAGACATGGAGTCGTAAGCCTAAGAACGCGAGACACTGCGCGTTTATGACGACCGACGAGGGACAGAGCCATGCGGGCCGCGCTGATGGTCGGCAGGGAATTGCTCGCTGCAGTGACAACATCAACCTTTTCACGAATCATGACATGAACTCACGTATTGATATCATCGTTTAAACGAGAACGTCAGTGCATGACACAAATCTTGAGAAATCACAAATTCATCATGTGAGTTACATCAATCAAATAACCGCCTTTATTATGGATGATGAAACTGGTTTAACCATTTCCATCCCCTAGTGCCTAGTGCTGATACGTCTCGAAAAACGAGTGTCATTTTGGAAAGTTCATACGCGCACACACACACACACACACACACACACACACACACACACACACACACACACACACACACACACACACACACACACACACACACACACACACACACACACACAACACACACACAACACACACACACACACACACACACACACACACACACACACACACACACACACACACACACACACACACACACACACACACACACACACACACACACACACACACACACACACACACACACACACACACACACACACACACACACACACACACACACACACACACACACACACACACACACACACACACACACACACACACACACACACACACACACACACACACACACACACACACACACACACACACACACACACACACACCACACACACACACCACACACACACACACACACACACACACACACACACACACCACACACACACACACACACACACACACACACACACACACACACACACACACACCACACACACACACACACACACACACACACACACACACACACACACACACACACACACCACACACACACACACACACACACACACACACACACACACACACACACACACACACACACACACACACACACACACACACACACACACACACACACACACCACACACACACACACACACACACACACACACACACACACACACACACACACACACACACACACACACACACACACACACACACACACACACACACACACACACACACACACACACACACACACACACACACACACACACACACACACACACACACACACACACACACACACACACACACAAATTTTGCTTTCGAACTGAAGTAAGCGGGACCCACCACTGCTTTACTAGTTGCTCAAGCAGGAAAACGTCCGACCGCTGACGCCACGGGTCGGCTGAGGCGCGCGTCGTGCGCGGCGGCCAGCCTGCGTGCCGTGGCGCCGCTGTTACATAATCCACGTCACGAGGACCACTGCGATCCTCCCGACTCCGACGGGCTCCAGACACTGGTGCAGCGTGCGCGTATGTTGAACAGGGGGCCGCGGTCAGAAGCGGGTGGGGCCTGTCACCGCGCCCTCGCCGCGACGCTGACCGGCCGCCGCCTCCGCCGGCAGGCCCGTCCAAACGGACGGTACCGTTCACACTGACAGAGACGTCCAGTGGGATCTTCAAGTGTCAATTCTCCGCCTCCGAGGTGGGGAGTCACGTGATCAACGTCAATGTCGACGGACAGCCGGTGAGTGTGGTCGCGTGGACGGCGCGGTCGGCTCTGCGGCTCTTCCTGCCCGCAGGCGCGAGCGCGTCTATTCTAGGTGACGTGTGTTCTCATGGTTGTCGGCCACTCGATGGCTAGGTCTGAATTAGTGGCTGGGCTGGTCGCCGTGAAATTGCTTGTCGCTGCCGTTCGGTATTCTGACACATTCACGATACTGATACTGATACACGATACTGATACTGACACACTCACGCCGCGGTTAGATGGCGTGCGTGTGGTGCTCACACGCTGGGTGTGAGTGAGTGTGTACACCCAGTTATTTGCTGCAGATGGCGACATACTGGACGCCATGGTTGCATTATTGCTCCGTGTGGGCCTCATGCTCATGTGTTTTGAAATAGCACGGTTTGCGCTCGCGTTACAAGGCCTTAGGAATGGAATCATCTCGACTTGAATGATTGAGTCACCGCTGGGTGGGCTGCAATCCCGTCATGCATCTCAGGGATTACCCGGAGCCGGCTTCGTCCACGGCACCGTCAGTTTATTTGTTCTGATCCGTGTGTATGACGCGGTTCGCAAGCGTGCGCATGTGGCACGTGGTGCCCCGCCGTGACCCGCCCTGTGCCCCGCCCCCTGTCGTGACCCGTGACCCGCCCTGAGCCGCGCCCCTGCCGCGCCTCCGCAGATTCCGGGCAGCCCGTTCGTATCTAAAGCATACAACGCCGGCCTGATCCGCGTGTCGGACGTTCCCACGGGAGTGGTGGGCCAGACCTGCCAGTTCAGAGGTGAGCCTCGCGCTGGGCAGAGTGCCCCTGCCGCCGCCGCCGCCGGCCTCGCAGGCGGGCGGGCCTGAGGAGGCTGCCAGCGGGGCCGCCGGCACGCGGAAGCGCTACGCCCGCCACAGAGCCGGCTGACTTTCGGGTACAGCGGGCGGCACGCGGAATATGCTGCGCAGCGTGGTCAACAGAAGTGTGGTGAACGACGGTTCCTGAAGCTTGTTTATCCGCGCAGTGCGAAATGGGTCATCTTGATTTGACCACGGATGATCGCTTAACTATCCATCGCTTTTCAACAACGTTTTGTTCGTGATGGTGTCTGTGTTCCGCTTCCAACGGAGGCCAACCGGTCAGGGTATGACCTCTCACCGTTGGAGATGCTGGCCAGCTGTCGTGGCCTTTCATTTCGCTATTCATCGTTACCAGCTGGAGTGTATGGGTGACGTCACTTGCCTGTGTCCGGGTGGGTGACGCCATCTGCTGGTGATGCACGAATGTGACGTCACCCGTCCGTGCCCGCCAGTGGACGCCAGCCAAGCCGGCGAGGGTCAGCTGGAGATCTCCATCAACGACGGCGAGGTGCCGAACCACGTGCAGGTGCTGGGCGGCGGCCGCTGCCTGGTCACCTTCACGCCCGAGATGCCCAAGACGCACACGATCGACATCAAGTTCAACGGCGAGCCGGTGCCCGGCTGCCCGTTCGTGTGCCGCGTGCAGGGCAGCTCGCGCGTGACGGTCAACCTGCGGCACCTGGAGCTGCTGCCCGTGCAGCAGCCGGCCAGCTTCCTCATCCACATCGACGGCGGCGGCAACGCCGAGCTGGCCGTGTCGGTGCGCGGCCCGGCCCACTCGACCCTGCCGGTCAAGGTCACCGGCAACGTGCGCAGCGGCTTCACGGCCGAGTTCACGCCGCTGGAGGTGGGCGCGCACACGGTGCTGGTCGAGTACAACGGCGCGCCCGTCAGCGGCACGCCCTTCACCTGCAAGGTGTACGACACGGGCCGTGTCACCGTCACCAGCATGCCGAAGGGCGCCATCGGCAAGAGCCTGCAGTTCACAGGTGGGTGCCGCCGCAGCCGGCAGCGGGCAGGGGTGGTGGCCGCGCGCGCCCCGGGCGCAGGGAAGCGTGCTGGGGCCAGGTGGTCACTTCACCGGAGTGGGGGGCGCTGGGACGGCGCAGGCACGGGCGCGGCACTCTGTTTGTTCGGTTTCGTGTCCCTCCGCTGGAATGAGGAAAACACGAGCAATGTTTGGTGCAGAGGCCGGCTGTTTTTTCGATCGGCTTATGTGGGCTGCAGGCTTTCCGATCGTGTTCAGTGGGGCATTGCCCGCTCGTTGCGATCGGGTGAATGCACGTTCCTGTGCATAGTGGCGCAGTTGGCTCACGAAAAATGCGCATCGGCACACACTGCGGGCATTTCCGGACTATTACTCACGTCAATAGTGGTGTCGGGGGCTCCGCCGGTGTTGGGTTTTAGCGCTTGTTGTCGGTCAAATAGGTCAGGAGCTAGTCGGGGTCTCGGTGCTGATGACTCACGCGGTAAAATTGACCTCTCGCATGCTATACACTGCACAAACATCCTGTTTGACAGTGGTCCGTTACCTTCCGAAGGAGCGAACAGCCCGCTGCAGTGGAAAGGCTCCGTTGTCCTTGAGAGGCTTTCCTCGCCTCTCCGGACGGCGGTGCGTGGGCGGGCCACACAAAGGGCCACTCACCGTAGCGGTTTGACCTCGGCCGCCGGGCGGTCCTATCGGAACCGCATCGGACGTCCGAGCTCCCCACGAGCCGGCGCCGCGCCGCGGGCCGTCACAGCCCGCGGCGGCGGGTCTTCACAGCGTGCGGAGATCGGCCCGGGGAAGCCCAGGCTGGTTAGGGGCTCTGCTCCGTGACGGATCGCACGTGCCGTGACTCGGCTGTCCACTGGTGGCTGCTGCCGCTGGCTTTGGGAGTGGTCGCCGAGTTGTTGACAGTTGTACACGAACCCTGATCACGCACTGTCGCCCGTCGCCTCCGCACGGCGACTTCCCGCTGCCACCAGATAGCCGCGCTCGAACAAAGATAATCGGTCGTCACCGCACCAAGGCCCCTGCGGAAGCTCGCAGTCGCCATACGTCATCATACATCATATACATCATCATACATACATCATACATACATACACACATGCATCATCATACATATATCACTCTGAATACCGGCGTCTGCAAACCAGTGTATCCGTGTCCACGTCCCTGCGTCAGTCAGTCCCCTGTGTGGGAACCCCCGTCAACCGGCCCGTCACGCCTGTGCCTCCAATCCAGCCGAGACCCCTCCGGCAACCCTGCGCCAGCGGACACATCGCCGATACCTCAGACCCAGCCGGACCCCTCGCAGGTACTCCTACACCAGCCGGGTCCCTCACCGGTACCCCTGCTTTAGCCGGAGCCTTCGCCAGTACCCCTGCTCCTTCCGGGTCCCTCACCGGAACGAGCCCCTGCTCCACCTGGACCCCTTGGCAGTACCCCTGCACCAGCCGGACCCCTGGCTGGTACCCTTGCTCCAGCCGGGTCCCCTGCCGGTACTTCTTCACCATCCGGGTGCCTTGCCGGTACCCCTGCTTCAGCCGGAGCCCACGCCAGTGCCCCTCCTCCAGCCGGACCCCTCGTTAGTACCCCTGCTCCTTCCGGGCCCCTTCCCGGAACGAACCCCTGCTCCAGCCGGACCCCTTGCCAGTACCCCTGCGCCAGCCGGGCCCCTCACCGGTACCTCTGCTTCAGCCGGAGCCCTCGCCAGTATACCAGCACCAGCCGGACCCCTAGCTGATATTCTTGCTTCAGCCGTGTCCCTTGCCGGTACTCCTGCACCAACCGTGTCCCCTGCCGGTACTCCTGCACTATCCGGGTGCCTTGCCGGTACCCCTCCGCCAGCGAGCCCCGCGCCGGCGCGCCAGCCCGCCGCTTCCGTGCCGTCACGGGCGCCGCATCCGGCCGGCGCCCGTTATCCTTCCGGCGGACTCACGGGCCGGCCGTCTGCAGGCAAAAACAGCTGGCATGGCGCGCCATCTGCGGTCCGGTGCCGCCGCCCGCGCCACTCCGCGCGGGAAAGCGCGCCGCCGTGGGCCGGAGACAGTTCTCACGGCCGGTCATTCATAATGCTGATGGCCGACGAGCAAATAATGACCGGCCGGCCGCCCTAATGCGGCCAGTACATGTCGGAACTTTGCCAATCAACGGAGTGGGCCGATTTGTTCCACAAGTCAAGGTTACTTTGCAGTGTCATGCCTGACCGCGCACACTTCTCTGCCACTCGGACTGTCGTCTTCAGCTGCGGCACGCAGTTTGTCTGTGCTCTGACCTCTGGCGCCCCTCCACCCGCAGTGGACGCCAGCGAGGCCGGGGAGGGCAACCTGGAGATATCGATCAGCGCCGGGGGACGCAACATCCCCACCCAGGTGCACCCGCAGGGCTCGGCCCGCTTCGGGGTCAGCTTCGTGCCCCTGGAGCCGGTCGACCACACCATCAACATCTCCTTCAACAAGGAGCCCATCCCCGGTACGTGGCGCGGTGTGGAGGGCGAGGGGGACTGTGTCTGCAAAAGCGGCATTGCCGTGCGGGTTTTGTGTCACGCTGGGAGTGAATAGAGGGAATGGCTCCGCGTGAGTGCTGTGAGAGGTGTAAGATCGTGTGAAAAGTCATCCGAGAACGTCCTCTCCGAGGGTTGCGATGTTTGGGATGTTAACTGCTGGTCACCACACTGCCAGTTAGTGCTAGCGTTAGACAGTCGCCACAGGCAGTGCCAGAGTCGCTAGAAAATTGCTTGCGTTAACCGTGAAAGTCTGTAAAAAATATGCAGACGCAATGAAGCTCCGGATTCGGCAGCCGTGTGCCGGTGCTGCTGGTGGCCCTCCACGTCCAGTGATGAGGGATGACTGTGTCCCGGCGCTGCTGCTGACCCTCCCCGTCCAGTGATGAGGGATGGCCGTGTCCCGGTGATGCTGCTGACCCTCCCCGTCCAGTGATGAGAGGCGGCCGTGTCCCGGTGATGCTGCTGACCCTCCCCGTCCAGTGATGGGGGATGGCCGTGTCCCGGTGCTGCTGCTGACCCTCCCCGTCCAGTGATGAGAGACGGCCGTGTCGTAGTGCTGCTGCTGACCCTCTCCGTCCAGTGATGAGAGGTGGCCATGTCCCGGTGATGCTGCTGATCCTCCCCGTCCAGTGAGGAGAGATGACCGGGGCCCGGTGTTGGTGGTGACCCTCCCGTCCAGTGATGAGGGATGGCCGTGTCGCAGTGCTGTTGGTGACCCTCCCCGTCTAGTGATGAGGGATGACCGTGTCCCGGTGCTGCTGCTGACCCTCCCCGTCCAGTGATGAGAGGCGGCCGTGTCCCGGTGCTGCTGCTGACCCACCCCGTCCAGTGATGAGGGATGACCGTGTCCCGGTGCTGCTGGTGGCCCTCCCCGTCCTGTGATGAGAGGCGGCCGTGTCCCGGTGATGCTGCTGACCCTCCCCGTCCAGTGATGAGAGGTGGCCGTGTCACAGTGCTGCTGGTGACCCTCCCCGTCCAGTGGTGAAAGATGGCCGTGTCCCAGTGCTGCTGGTAACCCTGCCCGTCCAGTGATGAGAGATGACCGTGTCTCGGTGCAGCTGGAAACCCTCCCCGTCCAGTGATGAGAGATGGCCGTGTCCCGGTGATGCTGCTGACCCTCCCCGTCCAGTGATGAGAGAAGACCGTGTCCCGGTGCAGCTGGTAACCCTCCCCGTCCAGTGATGAGAGATGACCGTGTCTCCGTGCAGTGATGAAAGGTGACCGCCACTGACTGCTCGGCTCGTCCGCAGGCTCGCCGTTCATGGCGCACGTACAGTCCGATCCGAACCACATCGTGGTGAAAGGCGCGTCTCTCGCCTCGACTGCCGTGGGCAAGTCGTCGTATTTCACGCTGAGCAATGTCTCTGGAAACGTCGAAGAGGTCGAGGTCAACGTCGATGGTGAGTTTGCGGCCGCTCACGCCGCGTGCCGGTCGCCGTCTTGTGTCAGCTGCGGTCAGTTGCGGGTGCAGCGTCGCCCGGCGAGGCTCTTACTGCCACTTTCGCTAGTCGGTGAGACCTCGTTTTTGCGGGGATTTCGCGGCGAAGAGACCTCCATGAGAGGCGGCCGGCCGAGTTGTCCGGGATGGCTGTCTGGACGTGGCACTGCCGGGCGGTTCGGAGCGTGCACTCGACTCTTTGTCTTCGATGTCCCACCGTTACTTTTGTCGTTAACTTCCACCTCACCTGTCCTATGGTTAACTTTCCTGTGGAGGTCTGCTTCACCGGATGTTCTGCTGTTTTCGTTGTGTTCACGCCAGGCACCGCCGCACGGAAATGTCTTGCGGCGCACGATTCAAAACAAAGCAATCGCCTGCCACCAATGCGACCGCACTGAAGCTTGTACGTTTTTGTCCTTCGAGCCTGTACATTATTTCCCGCTATTATGGCGGCTTAGACTTTGAAAGATTTGCAGACCTGGTTCTAATAGAAGCATTTCCTTCTTCTTCCAGGTCGTTATAGTTCCCCTAAAGTTCACTAACACTCGCTTACTAACGCTTACTGGATGCATGTGAATGTAGTTTAGTGCATGGACGATTGGAGACTGACAATGTTTTTTATCATATGTTCATTTATAAGACATACATGGCTTAAAGTGGTGTGTGCTTCCTCACTGGGCCTTTCTTTAAATCGACAAATTCCTGATGAGATACAATGACTTTTCTTTCGGCTGCCATCGCTAGCCAGCTGCTTCCGGCTTGTTTCATGGGCCCACGAAACCTCGTTTCACTTGCTTTCATTTTGCCGCTCACTTTCCGACGACCTCTGACCCGCGTGTGCATGAGAGGTCGAAGGTCAGGGGCCTTCCGTTTGTCCGCTTTTGTTTCATTGCCGTAATTACGTTTGACTGCGTGCGCTGCGGTCGCGAAGAACGGAACATTAATTTCGCCTGGGGGTACCGAGCTGATAAATTTTGTGATTAATGGGTATAACGTACCGAAGGATCGATGTTACCTTGCACGACCACATAACAACTTAGACGTAAGGTTAGGCTGGTAGCCTCTGGCCATGCGGCCCGTAACCGAACAGTGCCGACGGAACGGGACGGACGGGACCGGGCGGTGGGGCCGGCGCCCCGACCCCACCGCCCGCTAACCGACTGAGGCGCGGGGAGCACTAACCCGGCCTCCGCCGCCCGGGGCTCCGTAACGACCTCGACCTGACCCGACCTGACCGCACGCAATGTGCCAGGCCCCACCGGGCTGGCCGTGCCGACCCAAGTCAAGGATGACGGAGACGGCGGCCTGACTGTGGAGTTCAGTCCGCGGCTGGCCGGCGAGCACCGCATCCACGTGGCGTTCGGCGGCTCGCCCATTCCCGGCAGCCCGTTCGCCTGCAAGGTGTATGACGTCAGCGCCATCAAGGTCAAGGAGGTCACCAAGGGCGTGGTCGGCCGACCCGTCACCTTCATCGGTGAGTGGGCGGAGTTGTGGCTCGGGCTTAATTCTTGATGGAATGGTTTCAGTCGACATGGTGCCCTTTTAAGCACGATGGCCACTTGCGACGCGCGGATACCGATTTGAAATGTTGTCGCTTCAAAGTCCGCGCAAGTTAATGGTCCTAGACTTAAACGGAGCTTTAACATTAAACTATGTCAAATATCGTTCTCCATCCACGCCTTCGTGGACTCCCCATGAAGTTATGCGATACTTTGCGGCACCCATGACCTTAGCAGTTGGAGGCGTGGAGTATCAGCAGCCGGACGGTGCGCTGGAGCGTGGTGTCGGGCCTCGACATCTCACCGTACGGGCGGGTGCCGCACTTGACGGATCCTCGCGACAGCTGTGTGACGGGCTGTGTGACGCGTCGTACGACAGGCGTTATGACGGTCGTGTTACGGGCCGTCTGATGGGTGCCGTGGCGGCCGCGCAGCGGGCTTGTGACGAGCTGTGTGACAGGCTGTGTAACGGTGTGTGAGGGTCTGTTACGCCGCCTCCGCAGTGGAGACGATGAACGCCGGGCCGGGTAACCTGGAGGTGACGGTCAACAACGGCCAGGTGCCGACGTCGGCCCAGTCGCAGGGCCAGCACAAGTACGCCATCTCGTTCACGCCCAAGGAGGCTAAGCTGCACCAAGTGGAGCTGAAGTTTAACGGCGAGAACGTGCCAGGTCAGTGGCCCACGTCCGATGAGGTCCTGGTGGGCGCCAATGCTGGCTCGCATCTGGTATACTGGCCGCTGAAAGGCTGGGCGACGCAGGTCGCGAGAGCCGTCCGCCGCAATGGTTCAGTGTTCGAATGGAGGGAGCGTTGGAGCCGAGATGTGCGGCGCCATGTGAGAGCACCGCCGCTTAAATCGCTTCTACGTCCCCTCTCCCCATCCCCTTCTTCCGTTCTCGTCCAACCTACCCTTCTTTATCCCGCCTTTCCCCGTCCTGCAGGCTTCCCATTGCGCCGCGACCGATCTGTACGCAAGCGTGTTGCAGACATGTCACCTGTAACACCGGACCGGTGACCGTTGTTCGCCACTGGGCCGTGCGTGACGCTTCCGTGTCACGGTGGACCGCTGACCGCGGCTGGCGCCGTCCGGCAGGCTCGCCGTTCAACTGTGCCGTGATGGACGCGTCCCAGGTGGCCGTGTCCGGCGCCGGCGTCGGCAAGGTGCCCGTCGGACGCCAGACCTGCTTCAACATCGACACCCAGGGCACGCACGTCAGTACAGCCGCGGCGCGGAGCCGCTCGCCATAGTTTTTGCTCAGTAAAACACAGGGACGTGATTTCGCAGCCTTGAACAGATCGCACTGCGAAATTCAAAGCTAGTTTTGCGTGGTGGCGTTAGGCCATGAGCTTTGAAGCTAGACTCGGACCCGCCAATATGGTTAATAACGTTTCCTTTACATTTCACGACGCATTTTTAAGCATCCGCCACCGCTGACCCGCTGTCAACGGGCCTCAGTTGCCAGGTCTAGGTCGGCGTCCCCTCTCCGCTGAGCTGTTCGTGCTGAGCTGGTGAGAGCTGGACGACCTCGTGTTCACCATCCTGTCCCGCTGATCCGTGTGTGATGTCTCAGCTGACCTGTATGTCCTCCTCCCGTCAGGAGCTGGCCGACCTCGCAGTCGCTGTCCTGTCCCGCTGATCCGTGGGCGATATCTCAGCTGACCTGTATGTCCTCCACCCTTCAGGAGCTGGCCGACCTCGTGGTCACCATCCTGTCCCACTGATTTGTGTGTGATATCTCGGCTGACCTGTATGTCCTCCTTCCGTCAGGAGCTGGCCGACCTCACGGTCACTCTCCCGTCCCGCTGATCTGTGTGTGATGTCTCAGCTGACCTGTATGTCCTCCACTCTTCAGGAGCTGACCGACCTCGTGGTCACCATCCTGTCGCACTGATCCGTGTGTGATATCTCGGCTGACCTGTATGTCCTCCTTCCGTCAGGAGCTGGCCGACCTCATGGTCACTGTCCCGTCCCGCTGATCTGTGTGTGATGTCTCAGCTGACCTGTATGTTCTCCTTCCGTCAGGAGCTGGCCGACCTGGCGGTCACCATCCTGTCACCACTGCGGCGCCCTGTCACGGCCGAAGTGTGGAGCGTGGACGAACACCGTGCCATGGTGGAGTACACGCCCACCGAAGTCGGTACGTCACCTCTAGACTTACCACCCTGCCTTACAGGGAAAGCGTTACAGCGTGCAAAATAGACGTGCAGGACATATGCGCAGCTGCTGCAACCTGCATTTGCAATGTTAGATTTACGAATAATTATTTCAAAGAGTGTCCATGACGCCTGTATTCAGTGCCGTTATTTTTAATCTCCAATCATTTTGGCATGCGAGGAAGATGTTGTTTGAGTACACCGCACGCCGTGCTTGTCCTTAAAGTGGCGGCGTCTTCGCAGGTGATCACAGCGTCGAGGTTCGCCTTGGGGGTATGCTGATCCCCGGCGCGCCGTTTGTGGTCAAGGCGTACGACGTGAACAAGGTCAAGGTGACGGACGTGCAGAACGGCGTGGTCGGCAAGCCCGTCTACTTCTGCAGTGAGTGCCCGGCCGTGCTCCGAGCCCTCCCCCTCCCCTAACTCTCCCCTCCCCCGAGTGCCTGCTGGTCGTGCAGTGACCTTCCCGGAGTGTTCGGACCCCACCAGAGTGCTGCGGACGCTGGATGGCCCGTGGGTCAATCAGAGATCAATCAGAACACACGCCGTCGTGTGTGGAAGTCGCAGTGGGACGTGGCCAGGGGGTGTCCCTTCTTCTCATCACTTGATATAAATAGGACAGTGCATTCCCTGCGCTGCCGTTGACCAGGATTTGAACGAGTTTAAGTTCAGTCTGCCCGAAATGCTCATCCTGTTATTATTTCGGCTGTTTGGCCTGTATGGTCACTCGAACCGCAGCATCTTGGTAAACGCTTGCATGTGAGGATGGCACCTGCCGGTGTGGCAAATATTTGAGTAGATATGCAGCAATTGCTGTTTATGCCCTTCGCTTTCTGCTCTAACATTAAGGATCAGACAATGCTGGCGAATCTCAAGCATTCATTTTCGTTCACGTGGTACATCTTCACCCCTCAGAGTTGGCTGCACGCTTGAATGACGCTGAAATGGTCGTTCTACAGTTAATGGTAGATTAACGACCGCGGCGTAGATAATTAATGAGGTGTAATCGCACAAGATACACGCTCATAGCTATCGGTCCCCGGGGACAAAAGTAAGATAGTGCATCTTTGACTCATAGGGAATCTTTGTTACGAACGTTATTTTATCAAGCACTTGTGTGCTGCGCATTCTGAACTCCATTTGGTTTGCATTCTTCGCAACGGTCCTGTGAGTTGTTTAAAATGCAAGGACCTAGCGCCGCAATACTCATTTATGACAAAATGCGTTCCAGTTTTTTGTGAGCTATCTCCTTGCCTACAGATGGCTCCTGATAGGAACCGGTCAATAACCCGAAGCGGGGGTGTTTTACAAATTGGTACGGAAAAAGCTTGCGATTAAATGATTTTACGCGATCATGTAATAATCCGGCCCACCCGGCGAGTGAACCTTTCTCTTCGCCTTTCATGGTGGCAAAGGCTCAGAGCATGCTTTAGTACCAGCTGGTGAGACCGTCCGTGAAAAATCGTGACGGAACTTACGCCATGAGCCAGCAAAAGGCATCATAAATAACTCCCTTTCGCTCACCTGGCGCTAGAACGTGAACGAATAGAGCACGAGAAGTCGCTGACTCAGCATGTCCTTGTCGCTAACGCAGTGCGGAAGCGTTATGCGGTTCCACATTCCAAAGCCCTCACGCTGCGGCGTAACAGCGTGGTGCGGCCATTTTTATAATAGCACTTTGTTTTCTTAGACCTTCCCTATTCGGCTCGATGATAGTTCACAGGCTTAACATCGAGGCCAACCCATTCCCAATCTGCTTCTGGGATCCCTTAAGGCGGGCAGAGTCCATCAGTGTAGCACTGTCGAGCCGCTGCCCTGCGTGGACGGGTCTACCCGCTGGTCCGGGACTATCGCCCGAAATGGCGCCCTTCCGTGACCGGAGCTTACGGCTCTGGCACCTGCCTCGGGCAGTGCCGCGGCCTGGCACGGCGACGACGCACGACCAGTCACAGAGAGACTCAGTCCAAACCTCCACAAGCGCTGTATCACTGTTATGGTTGTGACCAAACTCGGTGGCACGGTGACCTGAATCGATGGCCTCCATCCTGACGCGCCGCCTGTGACCTGACGTGAGGTCTAACACAGTGCGACCATGACCTGGCGCCTGACTGACCAGACTTATTGATGCTGTGACCTGGGCTGCTGCTCCAGTCGCCCCGTGCCTCCCTGACCTGACCCGTGACCAACGTCAGCCGACCTAGCTGACGCTGTGAGCTGACCCCGTCGCCGTGCCGTGTCACAGTCGACGCCAGCCAAGCGGGCGCCGGCAACCTGGAGATCATCGTGTCCGTGCACGGCCGCAACGTGCCCAACTACGTCCAGTCGGAGGGCAACGCGCGCTTCCGGGTCAACTTCAAGCCCCAGGAGTCGGCCAACCACATCCTGAGCGTGCGCTTCAACGGCGAGCCGGTGCCCGGTGAGTGTCGCGCCGCCGACGGCGTCGCACGGCTGTGGCCGGTCCTGCAGGACCAGACAGCCTGCCCGTACGGCTGTGGCCGGCCCTGCAGGGCCAGACAGCCTGCCCGTACGGCTGTGGCCGGCCCTGCAGGGCCAGACAGCCTGCTCGGACGGCTGTGACCGACCCTGCAGGGCCTTACAGCCTGCTGGGACGGCTGTGGCCGGCCCTGCAGGGCCTCACAGCCTGCTCGGACGGCTGTGGTCGGCCCTGCAGGACCAGACAGCCTGCCCGTACGGCTGTGGCCGGCCCTGCAGGGCCTCACAGCCTGCTCGGACGGCTGTGGCCGGCCCTGCAGGGCCTCACAGCCTGCTCGGGCGGCTGTGGCTGCTCCTGCAGGGCCTCACAGCCTGCTCGGACGGCTGTGGCCGGCCCTGCAGGGCCTTACAACCTGCTCAGACTGCTGTGGCCGGCCCTGCAGGGCCAGACAGCCTGCTCAGACGGCTGTGGCCGCACCTGCAGGGCCTCACAGCCTGCTCGGACAGGGCTGTGGCCGGCCCTGCGGGGCCTCACAGCCTGTTCGGACGGCTTTGGCTGCCCCTGCAGGGCCTCACAGCCTGCTCGGACGGCTGTGGCCGGCCCTGCAGGACCAAACAGCCTGCTCGGACGGCTGTGGTTGGCCCTGCAGGACCAGACAGGGTGCTCGGACGGCTGTGGCCGCACCTGCAGGGCCTCACAACCTGCTCGCACGGCTGTGGCCGGCCCCGCGGGTCCATACAGCCCGCCGTGTGTGGGAGCCGCCGTTGTCCGACTCTGAAGCGCAAGCGGCCTTCCGTGTTCGCTGATGAGTGTCGAACTACCTAGGACCTCCTGTGTATATGCATATTCAGCATGTTGCAGTATTTGAGCCACCAGCGGTCAGTGGTCATATGCTGGGAGGCACCTGTCATTGGCTGAGATGCCGGCTACCGCCACGAAAATATAGTGCGCAAATCTGACTTTGAAATGTTCCAAAATGCGTCGTCACCGTAAGAGTCTACAGTATGATTAACGCTCCTGTCCCTTTCCAGGCTCGCCCTTCACCTGCAAGATCACGGACTCCTCACAGGTGGTCGTTTCGGGCCAGTCGCTGAAGATGTCGCCGCTGTCGCGGCCGGCCATCTTCACCGTGGACCCGCGCGGCGTGACCGTCACCGAGTGCGTCGTCACAGGTCAGTGGTGGTGCGTGGAGCGCCTCTTTGGCTGTGACGCAGCGGCCACCAGAGGGCGCTCAAACGCAGATGTGCGCATGCGTCGCAGCGGCTCAGAGGGCCGGAGAGGGATCGGACTGCTGTTGACTTGGCGCTAGCTCGTTTGTGCTGGTTTGGGGACAGTTTGTATAGGAAAAGGACGCATGCGTAATACGTGTGCACAGTTGTTCGTAAACAAATGTGTGTTTGTTTATTTGTTTGCCTCCCCAACAAACTTAAGGTATAACGTTCGAATGGCAGGAGTACGTACGCAAAGGCTCGTAAGCAAATGTCGGTATGGTATAAAGTACCTTTGTGAAACATTCGTAGTTACAAAAAGTTCCTTGAGACACAGAGTTAGAGCACACAAAACTTCATGCACAGAGTTAATGCATAAAAGGTTCGTATGCGTGAAGCACGTATCAATTGTTCGTAAGCAGTTGCACACACGGAAGGTTCGTAACTGATGGAGTTTATTTGACAAAAGTACATACGCCAAAAAAATTGGAAGCAGTGACCAATAGTTACAAGTTTGTATGGATAATGCTCATATGCGCGTACACTCATATGGTTATGCAACGTCGGCTCTCAGGTTTTTCTGAAATTAGTTTCCCGTGGGATGGTCTAAGGCATGAAATTCGATTGCATTATTTCTAACCCTGCCAGGCGTGTGGTTTAAAAGCGATAGTTTCTGGATATATTGGGTCGGGAGCAAACAAGGTCCTCATAGGAGGGGGTGCATCAAAGTCGGTCCAGCGAGTACATCTTTCTGTCTGGGCTGGGCTTTAGTTTATATAACCAATTATATAACCCGTGCCACTGGCGCTTCTGCCCGCCGTATTCCACAAGCGAGCCGCCTCTCGCCGCGTCTGTCAGCTGGCTATCCACCGCCAACCCCTACGCCCTCCCATCCCTCGGTATCCGGAATGTGGTGGCCTCCGCAATGGCCCCTCATCTGACGCCCAGTACCAATGATGGGCATCTGCCTTTTACCTGCAGTACGTATCTGCATACACCTTTATACGCACGTACATTGCCAAACGGAATTATTGCTGATAAATATTCCTTACGAGTTTTGCCTAGCTACTTGATGCATCGGCACACGAACTTTTCCGCAGACGCTTTTGCCACATGAACTTCACCCGCTGCGAACCTTATATACTTACACCTAAGCTGGCATAAGAACATATGCCTACATACTTTTGTCCACACAAACATATGCGCGCACGAGCATTTTCGTTACGAACCTTTCCGGACGACCGATTTATTATACCAGTTTCATCCTATGCAACCTTTTATACTCCGAGCATTTGACATTACAAACGTCAAATTAACAAGTTTCATCACCTACGTGCTTTGTCGCCTATGTACTTTATCCTAACGAACTTAGGTACGCGATGTCTATGCTACGAACCATTGCCATGCGATCTTTTTCTATGCGAACTTTTTGTCCGCAACACGTTGTGCTAGATGGTGGACTATCAGCATTGCCTCCAGATATCATGCTGTGAAAATAGTAATCTCCGCGTTTTCCTTATAACACAATACCGCATAGATCATGGTTGACATATTTCGATATCAACGGAGACATCAGATGACTGGCACGACTTTACAACGCTGTTGACTCGGCGTGGTAACCAAGGACAGCGCGGGGGTATGAGGACTGTATTTAGGCCTGCTGGTGCATGTGTCATCTGCGGCCCAGTCGTGTGAGCAGGAACGTGGACAGGAACGCAGACAGGAACGCGCACGGGAACGCGCACCGGAACTCGGGTGGGACGCGGGCAGGAACCGCACAGGAACGCGAGGTTCTGCGCACTGAAGGTGCAGTGTCTCTCCACCTGTCCAAACCCGGTACAACAGCAATAGGTCCCGGCAGCATTGTCATTGGACGGGCTTGGTGACATCATGCCGTGTTCTTACGGCTGCAGTCAGACGTGCTAAAATGATTACTTTGAGTGTGGCGGGGAAAAGTAAAACCCATGTACTATACTCGTCCCCGCTCCAGCCATCGTAAATGGACCTGATTGACTTACGCTCAAGCCATGCTAGCAAAGTCCGGAACTGAATGCGCATTTGCACTAGCCATCCATGGCGATCCCTGGTTGAGCATCCGGCATCGGCCTCACAGGCTGTTGAGCACTGATCTCCCATCGTCTGTTGATCCCATCATTTTGCACAACGACCCCGACGTTTTGAAATTTGCTGAGGCGAGTGTGATCGCCCTGTCTACACGAAACGAATATTGAGCGTATCAGGCGTTTCCGTCTGTACAGGACGTTCTCCGTTTTTCATGTGACGCTTTTCCGTTTTCATTTGGCTTCCGGTATGACGTCACGCTTAAAAGCGGGCCGATTCTTTAACTCAGTGGGTAGCGTTATGCCAAGCTGCCATCTCTGCGGTGACGTAGCCTCCCTAAGCTGAAAAGTATGCGTAACTGCAATCAGATGGCTGGCGCGTTAGTTGGCATCGCTTCGGACCGCGTGTGTGAAGTATGAAAGTTCCAGAATTATGAAAATAATTTCGTTCTTACGTGGTGTCTGGCGTACTATTCCATACGGCCAGCTGTTTCCAGGAGCATTTTCGGAGAATTCTACGAAACGTATTCCACAAGACGTCTTTCATGTGATATAGGTGCCCGATCTACGCCTTGAATTGACCAAAAACAAACAAACAAGCATGCCTGCGATCACGACAAAAACACGTGCCGCAGCCTAGCTTTTGCGGGATCAGACGACAGCCACTATGGCTGGCTCCCCGCAGACCGGTACGCGGCTCACTGCCTGGGTTGGTTTCATTATTTTTAAACGAGGTGTAATGAGGCTGTTTTGGTGACCATAAACCGGACAGTTTGGTGAGGCTAGCCGACTCCCTCCAACCAGGCAGAACGAATCGGCTACGGAGAACAATACGATGAACGAATGACTACCCTGACCCACATTCGAGACCCAGTGGCTCGGTTTGTGTGGCAACGGTCCGCCACATTGGCGCAACAGCACCAAACTGCCTGGGACAAAGGCTTCAGACTCACCGGAGTCATAGCGCGGACTGGTGGCCACGCTCCTCGTGTCGTCATCAGGCGTGCTGGAACGAACGAGCCGAGGTCCGGTGTCAGCGTGAGAAGAAACAAATTGTTCGGGTGCCACGGGGGTGGGCCTGCTTCTTACTAGCATGTTCTCAGCCTTGGAAATGTAATTTACCTAACTAACGGACAAGGACTAACGTAAGGACTAACGGCGCGCCGTCACGCCCATCGGCGATAGTGTCACCAGTGTCAGTGTCAGTGTCAGTGTATGGAGGCTCTCCATGTTCGTGGGAATGACTTGAACACGTCACGCGATGAGTGCATGCTACTGGTTTTGAGAAAGAGCTGTTCAATTCCTGAAAATTCACCAGCTGCAACGCGAAGGCTTGTGACTTTCTTTGAAAAACTGTGACTGTTCGGATGCACAATCGAACTTTCTAGCGACTGCCTTGACGTAAGACGTGGCAGTTGACCATTTTGACCGGAGTGCAGTGAATGCAGCGTCCGGCTGCTATTCGAAAGGCGATGAGTTGGCCATTCCTTGGACGGGCGTGCAGAGTTGCGACACGTATCGCTCGTCATTCCGCAGCGAAGACCGGCCGGAACGCTGCCTGCCAAATGGTCAGTGGGAAAGTCAAGCGCTACAACAATGCGGATGACCACACCACTGTGATAAGAGAGATCATTAGCATGCCGTACTTCCCTGAAAAGCCTTGTCTTATGACGGCGATGCCCAGGCAATCGCTCTAAACGGAATAGCCGTGTTTTGTAATGTAAGTGCTCCTAGCGCTGTGCTACGCACATAACCTCTCCCTTAGAGCCCCCAGAGACAATGCCGGCGGCCGTGTCCACCATTAGATTGCGTCACACTCGTCACTGCGAGCACCGTCATTGCGTGACACGGACCGGGCGCTCGTGCCGCTCCAGCGCGTCCCGAGCACATGTAACCAGGCTCGGCCGCACGCCCGCGCCTCGGGCGCCGTCCGGGAGGCCTGCCCCCTCTCCCTCCTGCGGCCGCCACCGCCGGCGCTGGCGTCACCCGTCCTCGCGTCAGCCGCTGGCGCCATCGGCGTCCGGTGACGGGCCGAGAAAGCGGCGGCGTCCGTTCGTCAGGCGGGCATGCATACCGCGCCGGCGGTCCGCCCGCCGCGGTCGCGAGAAAGTGCGGCCGCCGCTGCCGCCGCGCCGGCAGCTGGCGGGAAAGCGTCGGG
The DNA here is from genome assembly GCF_011947565.3 of Pollicipes pollicipes. NCBI lineage: Eukaryota > Metazoa > Arthropoda > Thecostraca > Pollicipedomorpha > Pollicipedidae > Pollicipes > Pollicipes pollicipes. Next base: position 13,439,089 of record NW_023596461.1, on the reverse strand, counting down.
CCGGGCGGCGGCGCCGGGCCGCGCCGGGTAGTACCCGCGTGGAGCCGGACGGGGACGTCCGGTCACGGCCGGCGCGCGCCGCGCTCTCGGAGAGGTGTGACCGGACGCCGGCGGTGCGGGTCTGGCGAGCGGCGCGCGAGGCGGCCATCCTCCGCGTCTCAGGAGGCTGGAGGGGAGCCGCGCGCTGGGCTGAGGAGCACGCTCGGCGCAGCTCGCGTGAGTGCGCGCGGCGCAGGCGGAGCAGGTGGGCAGGCAGACCGACGTAGTCGCGTGAGTCAGACGCCGGCCCTGAGGCCGGAGAAATGCCAAAAGGCTTCCTCCGTCCTGACTCTCTTGCCGTCGGTAGCTCTCTTGCTGGGACCGCAGCTCGATGATCATTGATGCGGTACACGTCGTCTTTAGCTTGTGCTGTCATGTGCAGGGCTGCGGCTCGCGACCCTCGGGCGGCACGTGCGAGCATGCCGCCACTAGATTTGCTGTGTTTTATCAGCTGATGTGTTGGGCTCATAGGTGATGCTCTAGCAGACTGTGGCTTAGATGACATTAAAAGTCGATTCGAGAAGCATTATTGGGAACGATTGCGCCTACTTATGAACCAGACACTTCACGTCATTTCCGATCCAGAATATACGAAAATACCACCTTCATGTATTCCGTTATTGTCACTAGCTTCCATTTGTAGTACTGGTGCCCAGAATCTGCTTTGGTCCAGGAAAGCATGTTAGTTTGTATGTGCATGGATTACAGGGATGTTCCATATTGTGCGCTCATGTCAGCGTTGAATGTACCGCTGAATGTTCCATCTCCAGCGGAATGTTCCATATCGAGCAGAATGTTCCATCTTCAGCAAACGTGGATCGTGCGTGATTCATGAATGTTGTTTTTCAACCCAGTGTTATCAACCTACTCAAGTTTTAGTTTGCAGCCCACGTAGAAAGTACGTTAAACCTGTTGAATGACCGTTTCAAACTATGCTGTAAGCAATATCTTGGACCGTTTAATACGTTCATTTGTTATTCAATAAGATCTGCAGCGCGGTACCGCGTTTGTCTGACTGTACGGCGGTGTACGCCGTGCAATGAAACGGCATTCACCAAATCAGAAACTGGCATACAGAATACAAAAATCATTGCGTTCCTTTGGTATTCTGTCTAACTGTCGCAATCCAAATCAGCGCGTCTCATTTAGCCCTGCATCATGTTGGACCCTGTGACGGTGACTGCGACTGTTTTGCTCGGCGTCATTGGCACTAGGCTTTGCTGCAACGATGGTTAAGTCTGACCTTTATGCACATACCGGGAGCAAAGCGAAAGCTCATGATGCCAGCGGTCCGATCTGGCCGGCGAAAGTGTGGTCATGTTGATTAGCCGCTGTAGTGGCGTTGCGTTCTGTTGTGGTCTCCTCAGGAATGCACGTCCCGCAATCGAAAGCTCATTCGCATGCGCGCCGTTCACCCAGCAGCACTCGTACCTTCCGCCTCCCCCCCCCCCCTCCCTCTCCCCCAGCTGGCAGCCCTGAATTGGCTGCTGTCGCCCACCTGGGCTGCTTCGGTCAGTTAGGTGTCTCCGCATGCTAGATTGCTCGACAGAAAACACACCTATGACCTGATGCAGTTTCATAAGAAAGTGATAGTTGTCATGAAGCTCTTCATCAGTGTATAACCATGTTTTCCAGGAGACTGAAAGCGTTGCAGTTTTCCTGCTATTCAACGCTACTGGTTCTGGCTTATTTGCTTTATTTGTGTAATGTGTGGTGCCCATCAGGAAAAGTATTAGGCATGATTTATAGAAGGTCTTAATTTCCTGTATTGTCCCCTGGTGCAGTATGCGGCCGATCTTGGGTAACTACAACGTCAAATCCCGCCCCGCCGACCACCCTGCTACCCGCCCCCGTGACGTGTAACCATAGCCAGTGTGTCCCTCAGTGGTGTCATAGAGGAGTGTCCCGTGTCCCCTGTGACCCTCCCCTTGATTCCCACCTGACCTTGCAGCAGGACACCCTGTATCTCTGTGACCTCCCGTGATCCCACCTGACCTTCGCGCGTCCCGCAGTGATGTCGCCGGCGGGGGCGTCGGTGCTGGTGCGGCTGCAGCAGGACACCCTGTATTTCTGTGATCTCCTTTGGCCCCACCTGACCTCCTCCGCGCGCCCCGCAGTGATCGTCGCCGGGAGGGGGCGTCGGTGCCGGTGGCGGCGGCAGCAGGGCGCCAGCGGCCTGGTTACAGCGCCGAGTTCCAGCCGGCAGAGGTCGGGCCCCACACCGTCAGCGTCGTCATGGACGGCGAGCCCGTCGGCGGCTCGCCCTTCACCTGCAACATCTACGACGTCGGCCGCGTGGTGGTCACCGGCCTGGAGAACACCAAGGTGGGCCGGACAGCGGACCGGACCGGCGGGGCGCAGCTGGCGGGGCGCAGCTGGCGGCGGTCTGGCCGGGCCGGACCATCTGCGTGTGTGTGTGTGTGCGCTTTGGACAATGCGAGAAACGGATGGTGAGATGACCCTGCAGTCTTTAGTTTAGCCCAGCTTATCTGGCCCATGTTGTTTGCGTCGTTGATTGCTGTTGTAAGATGTGGAACAATTCTTAGCAGCATTCCGTATTCACTTTTTTGAGGCTTGAGATCACACATCGAGTAAGGCTTTGCGTTTGAGCTTCACAATTTAAGCGCTCCGGCGTAAATGGGAATCCGTTTGTGGAATCTTGGAAAGCAGCAGAGTGTGAACTGCTTCCACAACTTCCTCGAGGTGCAGCTAACCGCGCCTTATTCCTGCCACGAGCGCGCCAGCGCGGCGGCCGCTCGGTCCCTCTCACCAGTGACGTCACGTGTGGGTGTGACGACGCCGTCGCGCTGCAGGTGGGCCGGCCGGTGACCTTCACTGTCGACGCGTCCCACGCCGGCGAGGGCACGCTCGAGCTGGTCGTCACCACCGGCAAGGCCACCGTGCGCGCTGAGGTCAGTGACCCCCGGTCAAGGTCGGGGCCACGGCGGCCGCGACGCGCGCCGCCTGGACCACGCGCTGTGCGCCGGCTGCTCTGTTAAGGGGACTGGGCGTGCGCTTTTTGGCATAATACTTTGATGCTTGAAGACCTGCTAGGCTTGTAGGTCCGCTTCAGCCACGTGCTGTCAATGTGTCTTTGGCAGTGGCGGCGATGTAGCCAAGGGTAGGGCCGTGGTCCAATGACGTCGTCCACATGAGCCATGAGGCTTACACCAGGGGATACTGGGGAATTTCGGAGGGATTCGTTTTAGATTTCCAAAATTTCGGAAAAAATGTTTGAACATATGAAAATATTTTGAGAAAACATCTAGCCCCGCAGAAAAATCTTGGCTACGTGCCTAAGCATTGCTGACGAGGAGGGCGTCAGGCTGCTCTTATTTCGGCAACTGTTCGTACCCGGAGCGAGCCATTCAGTACGTGCGCTGACCTCATGCTTTGCTGTTTCAGGTGGCCGCCCGCAGCCGTGGCCTGTATGACGTCACATTCGTGGCCCAGGAGGCCATTCCACACTTCGTGAACGTCACATTCAACGAAGAGGACGTGCCAGGTGCGTGACGTGGTTTTGGGCACAACACAGATTAGAGGCTTACAGTGATCTCGTTTTGCTCGCGCGATGGCCGTATGACACACGTGATCTTCTGTGGCGTCAGCAACGCTTCTGTCAGCAAGCGCACGGACATAGCCAAACTAGCCAGCCCGAGAATACGTATATGCTTAACCCTGTCGGCAAATTGCGTCATAGCACCAGATGTATTGCCACGCCTTTCGGCGCGCCTTCAGAGCCGTGCTCTGATGGCCTGTGTGTCGGACGCTCACGGTCGCCGCCGGCCGCCCGCCAGGGAGCCCGTTCAAGTGTGACGTGCGCGAGCTGGACGCGCGCGAGATGCGCCACATCCAGCGCAAGGAGAGCAAGATGGTGACGGCACGCGGCGACGGGCTCAAGCAGGTGGTCAGCGGCAGCTGGGCCACCTTCGACGTCGACGCCAAGGGCATGGAGGGCGAGGTGGAGGTCAAGATCGTCGGTGAGTGGCTCCTTCCGTTGTCCCACGTCGTTTCGTCGTGGGATTCCGTTGCTTGCTGTCTGAGAGGCATAAAGGCAAACATCAGTTTAGAGGCCGGTAGCAGGGGTTTCGTACCTCAGACTAAACTCGACCGCGGTCCTTTTAACGCTACCATTGCCGATATCCCTTCGGTTGTTTTTTTGAATGGTCGTTTTCTGACCGACGTCAAGACTGACGAGGGATTCATGAGTTCCGTCCAAGCATTGCCAAGACCTATTCCAGGAACAATATTGCCGAAATATCCTTATTTTGTTTTTGACTATTTTTAAGATTACCTATTCCTAAAGCATAACGTCACAACGAGCACGCGATGCGCCAATAATGCACTGCATGCCATCCCCTGTCGCGGCGTGTTGTGACCTGACCTGACATGCGCTGTGACCTGACTCGGCAGGGCCGCAAGGCAGCGAGGTGCCGAGCCGGCTGACGCGGCTCAAGTCGGGCCTGTACCGGGCCGAGTACCGGGCGGCCGAGGTGGGCGCCTACACCGTCTCCGTCTACCACGGCGGCCAGACCATCAGCAAGCAGCCCTACGTGGTGGAGGTGGCCGACCCCAACCGGGTGCGGCTGCGGCCGGGCGAGCCGGCCGCCGCCGGACGCGAGGCCGTCCTCAAAGGTGGGGCACGCGCCAGGCCGAGCGGAGGCCCGACTCGGCCGTCCTGACGCAAGGTCGATCTTGTCGTTCAATAGCTGCAGGTGGTAGATGCTTCGCTTGGTAGCAGTTGTTTCCTAGATACTTTGCTTCGTAGCGGCTGTTTCCTGGATGCCCTCGCCCGGGATTTAGTGTAAATTTAATGTGCCAGGGATTCATGAGTAGCGTATGTGGTGCGCAGGGATTCTGAACCAAACAAGTCCAAGTGTGTCTGCCAGCTTGCCATCACGGGTCGTGTGTGAGCCGGGGGATGTGATGCTGTCGCCGGTCGTGTGTGAGTTGGGGGATGTGATGCCGTCGCTGTATGATGTCATCGCTGAGTGCTGTCACTGTGTGACGTCACCGCTGAGTGCCGTCGCTGTGCGATGTCACCGCTGAGCCCACACCGTCGGCCGCAGTGGACGCGTCGCAGGCGGGCCGCGGCACGTTGTCCGTCTCGGTGCGCGCCGCCGGCCAGGAGGTCAAACACTCGATCCGGGACCTGGGCGCCGGCCAGTACGAGGTCATCTTCACGCCCAAGGTGGCCATCCCACACAAGGTGGACGTCAAGTACAACAGTGTGCCTGTCTCCGGTGAGTGCGAGAGCCGCCGCCTGGCGTGCCGGCCACGAGACCGCCCCGCTGCTGGCTGTCAGGGGATGTTTTTTGAACAGAATTCCGCTGGTCGTTTCGCAGTGACGGGTAGTCTAAAGCTGATTATTGGGGCTGTATGTGATATATTTTAAGCCAGTCAGTGGGATATTGACAACTTATTGCATTTAGGATTCTGTAGTGCGGAGCACGCAAGTAACTCACGCACTGTCGCGTGAATTAAGAAAATTAGGTGATTTCGTGAGGTTCAGGGCAGGCATCATTACGAGATGCTTGGGATGTTCCCGGTCAAGTCGTCCAGACCATCGCCGGGCTAGCCGGGCCCTGCTGCAGCCGGGTGTGCGCTGACCGTGCGGCCCTTCGCCAGGCTGTCCGGTGGAGATGGAGGTGCGAAACCCGGCCCAGGGCAAGTCCATCACGGCCTCCGGGCTCGGTCTGCACCAGTCGCGCGCCAGCA
>NW_023596461.1:13368700-13432332 GCF_011947565.3 Pollicipes pollicipes | reverse complement strand
ACGCCCAGAGCGCCGTCGCAACCACCCACACCACCGGGCAGCGTACCTGAGCCCTCGGCAACGCTCGCCGTCGCCGCCCGCCGCCACGTACACGCGCCACGTGGAGCGGCACGTGGAGCGGCACGTGACGGAGCGGCGCAGCGACAGCCCGGAGAGCGGGGACGAGACGCGCGGCCGGCCGACGCGGCGGTCCTCGCCGCCCGTCTACTCTAACACGACACAGTACCGGCCGGAGCGGCGCGAGATCACGCAGAGCGTGCTGAACCCGCGGCACAGCCGGAGCCCGGCCCCGGTGGTCGACGGGCCCGGACGGCCGCGCGTCACGCGGCGCGTGGTGGAGGAGACTGAGATTGACTACATCTACCCGCCCTCCACCGACTCTAGTCCTGACCGGCGACCGCTGCCGGGCCGCACCGCCGCCACCAGGCCGGCGCGCCCGGAGGAGCGAGATACGCCCGAGCGCCGCCGCCGCTGGAGAAGTACACTACCACGACGTACCGGCCGCAGGAGCGGGACCGGCCGGACCAGCGGCGGACCCCCGAGCGTTACACGACGACGAAGACGTACCGGCCGTCGGGTCGCGACAGCCCGGACCAGCGGCGGACCCCCGAGCGCTACACGACGACGAAGACGTACCGCCCACAGGAGCGGGACAGTCCCGACAGCAGGCCCACCCCGGAGCGCTACACGAGCCGCGGTCACGAGAGAGTACCGGTCGCAGGATTGGCACAGCGTGGACCGCCGGGTGGCGCCCGAACCCCACCGGCCCGACAGCCGCGACACCCCAGAGCGGCGGCCTCCGGCCGAGAGACACACCACCACCGTCACCAAGACGCACCGGCCGCACGACCGCGACACGCCCGAGCGCTACACCAGCACCGTGACGAAGACGACGCGCACGCGCACCACCGAGGAACGTCCGACGCCCGATCGGCTGGCGGTGCCGGGCCAGGCGACGCGACCCCGTTCGCCATCCCCGGGGCGCCTCGAGCCGCTGCGCAGCGCGCCGGGATCGAGTCCCGAGCCGCCCTTCCGCAAGACGGCCAAGGTGGTGCGCAACGGCGTGGCGCGGCCGGTCGACCCGCCCGACCAGCTGCTGGACGAGCGCATCCAAAACGTGACGGAGCGCTACTTCGCGCCGGGCGACGCGCTGCCGCCCAGCAGCCAGCGGGGGGGCGCGCGGCCCACCTCTCCGGCCGCCGACCCGAGCCAGGCGCTGCAGGTGCGCCGCCGCCCGGCGACGAGAGCTACGACGAGCTGCGCCAGCTGTTCGAGCGCACCGTCAGCAGGGTGCGCCGCGACTCCAGCGAGCCCGAGCCGGGCCTGCGCGTGCTGCGCGAGACCAAGACGCTTGACGACGGCCGCGAGGTGACGCGCGAGGTGGAGGAGTTCACCGACGAGCGGCGTCACTCGCACGCGCGCGTCGAGCGCTACAAGGTCACCGAGCCCGGCTACGAGGCCACCAGCTTCCACTCGCTGAAGCGGACGGTCGTCAAAGGTACGGGCGGCGCGGCGGACGGCGGAGGCGACGCACGGCTGGTCGCACGGCTTCTAACCCGGCAGCGGCGCTGGCTCCTCGCTGAGGCTCGCATGCTTCCGGGCTTTGCTGGTGGAGCGGCTGGGTCGCGACATCGAGAGACCTAGCTAGACGGTGAAGGATTCCTGCTGTGGAGAGGTCGTCCACTGTGTGAGCACTCCACGCATGGTGCCGACGTGACTAACCGCCTTATAATGGCCTTCTGGGGGCGACCTGAATGGACTGTTCGACGAGCCGCGACGACATGACTGGACTCAATTGGTACACGCTGCTGGTCTTCCCCTTCTGGTGTTTGTGATGCGAGAGACGCGCCCTTGTTTCAGATCATCAGGTGATTCGGGCCGCTGACCACCAGGACAAGAGGCTGGCTATCGAACAAGTCACCAACAACACCCTGAACAACACCAGCATTGAGGGTTGGTGATGAGCTGTTTCTGCGTAAAATACGTTCTCGTCTCAGGAGTTACTATGTTGAATCCGAAGTCCTTCGATCTTTACGTGACCTCCTCGTGCCCGGAATCGAAATGCGTGGAAGATGTAGATAAAAATCACACCCCTTTACGCTTGGTATTGTTCAGAGGACAATATCAAGCGTAAATATCAGGGAAAGCGTAAATATCGGGGCAAACGTTTGATAACACTGTTCCCATTTTTCACTGCACATTTGGCTCGATCACCGCTCCAGTTCCGTTTACACTGAAACAGGTCACTCGCGATGGCAATGTGTCGTTCGCTCTCCGTGCATGTCCACGTCTGTCTTTGAAACCTAATTCGCTTGCTCATGTGCGGGTGTGCACATGAAGTCTCTGCTACAATGTCGGCGTGTGCGCAGCTACGCTGCCTCGATGTGCTCTGTTGCGAGGCTGTGATAGGCATAGGCGGATCCTGGGGGGGGGGAGGCACGGGGCCATGGCCCCCAAAACTCTGAGAGTATGTTTTGGCCCCCCAAAACATTCCAAGAACTTCAAAAAGTTTCGTCTGCTTACTGTCTGTTTTGACTTTAACTTTGGCCCCATCTGACCAGTTGACTTGAAAGTAATATCTTAAGTTACGAGTTTTGTAAACATGCATACTGTATATAGAAGATTCAAAAGCATTTCGGTGCTTGAATGGTGTCCCTACTAGTTACTCGCGAGAGGCACCATGCACTGGACCTCGGATCCCACACCGGCCAGCTGGCGACAAACGGCTGCTCCCCCCCCCTAAAAAAAAACAACTCCAGGCTAGATCCACCCCTGGTGATGGGCGCCCCTCTCTCTCTCTCCGGTTGCAGAGTGGAACAGCAGGGACATTCGCTCCCGGAGCCGCTCCGCCCTCGACGACCTGCCCTATGACCCGGACGCCCATATCAAGCACATCATCAAATCAGGTGAGGCGCGGCGCTTAGAGCGACCTTGGTGTGACCCTACCGTGCGGCGGCCGGTCGGTGCTCCGGCAGCCATATGTCGGGGTGTGAAGCTGGAAGTGTGTGATTAAGTGGTTGCCAATTTGGATATGCCGTTGTCCCTGCCAGTATGCCTGTTCTTTGTCTCAATGGGCAGTTTTTCTCCGCTTACAAAAATGTCAGATATTTTTTTTCGGATGTCAGAGATTTGGCCCTTATTATGCAAAAGCTCACAACTGCTCCAAAGACTACGTTCGTAAGCGTAGGTAATGTGAGAAATGGAATGCACCTCTAAGTCATACCAGAAGGCTTATCTGCGTCCCTTTCTATCGGCTGAAATGTCGCATTACTGCTCAAGCGTGGCCTGCATCTACATTCCATATGGACGTCACACGACCGATACTAACGGTGCGGTCTAAAACCGGAATCATCGCCATCATCGCCACATATATTCCATGACGCTGCCCCGCTGCCGCCGCCCGTCCTCTGACTGCACGATGTCACCTGATGCGCCGGCCACCCCGCCCGTCCCGCCACAGCACGGCCGGACTTCGACCCGTCGTCGGCAGAGAAGATCCACGTGCCGAGGGCGGACCGCGACACCCTGGACCGCTCCGGACTGGACCGGTCCACCATCGACCGGTCCACCATCGACCGTCCACCGTCGATCGGTCCACCGTGGACCGGTCCACCGTCGAGCGGTCCGAGAAGGTCGAGAGATACACTGATTCGCTCACTCGTCTTGAAGAGCAGGTATTGGATTGCTGGAGTTTATTCGCCTGTTTGTGGACGTTCAGCATTGTCATCCCGCTGGCGAATGCAGCAATGATGTTAACAGTTGCGCCAGTGCAACTGGGACACACAGTGTTTCTGCGCCGCACTGCGTTACTCGTTGTATAATCAGAGTGGAAAGATCAGTTGAACCAATGGGGAAAGCTGTTTGCTTACGCGAAACGGAATTTTCTATCGGACCTGATCCGGTAGGACGATGCGGCGGGTGTGATAGACAAAAGCTCTCTATGTACAGGCATTGAAGAATGCCATTTGTCAAAACCGACGCACCGGGGTTGCTGGTGGTTAACGCGTCTGCGTTAACCACCCCGCGTCTGGGGAAGCGGCGGTAGGGGTTAGATTTCCTGCGGCGCCCGCCCTTTCTGCCAGGGTGAGAGGCGGACGGCGTCATATAGCCTTAGCAGCTGGGTGCGTCGTAAAGCCCCAATGACACACACGCACACAAAATTGACGCACTATCCAGGCTTTCCAACCTCCCGGGCACGGTATCTGCCGTCCGGTCATGCGCCAGAAGCAGGCCATCCACCGAAACCAGCTTACGTGGACCGCATCGTCATCCATATTCCTTGTGACGGGCTCGAGTACGTACTCAGCTGTCATGATGCAGCTCAAGTACTCACAAGCCGGCCCGAGCACCCACCCGAGCTCGGATGTCCACTCGAGCCCGAGAGCAACATGTGATGCTGTGCAGTTGCGACGCTCTTGACCTGGGCCATGACGTACGTGCAGTGTTTATATTCACAATTGGTACAAGCTTACGCGTGGTGACTAGCATCGCAGGGCCTTATGTCAGCTTCCTTGTGATAAGTGCAGTCACAGTCTCGCGTTCTGTGCGTAACGTTTCCGTCTGCGGCGACAGGTGCAGTCCAGCTCGTCCTCGCGACTGCTGCAGTCCTCCTCGGACCGGCTGCTGCAGTCCTCCCTGGCCGACTGCCCCACTCTTCCGACATCACCACCACGCACGGTGACGTCACGGTGCGCGGTGCCGGCCTGCGCACGACGCCCGTGTCGCGGCCGGCGGAGTTCACCGTCACGGCGCCGCGCGGCACGGCCAAGGCCGACCTCCAGGTCACCATACGAGGTCAGCGGGCCGCGCACGCACGGCGCAGATCGGGCAGGCGGCTTGTGGGCCGCCGCTCGCTGCGGTCCCGTCGCCTCCGATGGTTTGCTCGGAGCTCAGATGGTTTGCTCGTAGCTTAGATGGTTTGCTCGTAGCTCAGATGGTTTGCTCGTAGCTCATATGGTTTGCTCGTAGCTCACATGGTTTGCTCGGGGCTCAGATGGTTTGCTCGTAGCTTTACTATCGCATGTAACGGGCCCGCTGGAATGTCATGAGGACGAATTTTTTTTTAAATGTGAACAGTGCAGTTTGTGTTAAAACTACATAGAGGACATGCCAAGTCGCCACCAGAATTGTACTAGCTGAGTAGCGTGGTGTACTCCGTGCTGCTTCAGACACCAGTGCCTGAAGATCCGCTGGCTCTGACGAGACATAACTGCCCTGTAGAGAAGAAGCGTTTACGCCGTGTGCTGAGCAAACTGAGTTCTCTGAGTGCACTAAACAAATTAGAAAACTGGGAAACTCTGTCGTACGGAATACAAAGCTTTACATAATTACTGTTTAAAACGGCTACGCATTGACGCCATTAAGGCAGAAAATTCATATTGGGACGGGCCACGGAGACTGTATTTGGAAAGATATCTCAAACTAATAGGCGGGACACGCGTTTTGTTCCTTTGCGACAGCAGACATGCGCCCACCTCTGCACCGCCTCCGGCCCTGACTCGTCGTTGTTCACAGACCCATCAGACCGTCGCGTCCCCTGCAGCATCAGCAAAACCGGCGACGACTTCCTCGTCAAATACCTGCCCCAGGTGAGCTCGTGCGGACACACGGCATTGCAAACGTCGATGTTCGCGGGATGGGGAATTATCCCTAACAGATTTCCTCTGTTGAGAAAGTGAACTACTGATTTTCTAAAATGCGAGTTGAGGAGTTGAAGGATGAAGCATGTGAGATAAAAGCTCCAGAAACTAGGATTGCGGAGACCATTGTGACGACACTCAGATTAAGCCACGACGGTTGGAAATATAAACTTGCACCATATAAAACTCAGTTATCTATCATCATCGGTGTACTAAAATCACTTAACATTCTAAATGTAGTGTTTATCCTTACCTCTGTCAGCTCCGCCTACGTGAGCCTTTGCCATTGGAAGTCCTTTGGTATTACAACTCACCGCCTGGTGGCGCTGCTGATCCCTTGCATCACCTTTCATATGTAAAGTAATGTCATCATGCTTATCGTTACAAGCATAGCTCCTTATGGCCACACCTTCTCAGTTATATAAAGAAACAAGACCAGGCCACTGCACGAGCGCGAGTGGTCATACATCACACCTCGCGTTGCATGGCCTCATGCTCACACGATTCTGTTCAATCCCCGGCGGCATGCAAGTCGCGTTAATGACACCCTAAAAGGCGCGACGAATCAAGATTATCGCATATCAGCGGACCATGGCAGCCGCCTGAGTACCCCCTCCCCCTCCCAGACGGTGGGGGACCACGAGATCGACATTCTGCTGCGCGGGGAGCCGATCCCCGGCTCGCCGCTGGGCAGCAGCGTCTACAACACGTCCAGATCAGCGTGGCCAGCATCCCGGACGGCACGGTCGGCCGGCCCGTCCAGTTCGAGAGTGAGTGGTGGCTGGCAAAGACGGCCGAGGAGGTGGCCGAGCAGGCGGACGGGCAGCCCTGTATGCGTTCGCTGATCTTGTGCCCGAAGCCAAAGCCATTCCTTGCGTGTTGATTTTTCTTCGGCCGTTCGGAGAATATCGGTCGTGTCGGGTCGTAACTCCGAGTGCGCCCAAGTGAGCCTGAGTGAGTCGCATAGACATCTCCCGTGCTGTTGTCCTCGCGTTCCGCTGCAGCTGAGAGCGCGGCGGTCCGTCCCAGTCCCCTGTGGCTGGCCAGACAGCCCCCGGCGCCCGCACAGAGCGGCAAGCAAGCGACAGTCTCTCACGCCCCCCCCCCCCCCCCCCCCGTTCCCTCGCCGCGCAGTTGATGGTTCCAGAGCCGGCGCCGGTAACCTGGAGATCCTGGTGAACGGCGGTCACGTGACGTCCTACGTCAAGGACCTGGGCCAGCAGCGCTTCATGGCTTCGTTCGTGCCCCACCACGCCATGAAGCACATGATCGAGATGAAGTTCAACGACGAGGACGTGCCAGGTAAGCAGAAACTGTCGGGACTCGTCTGGACGTAGGGTGAGCTACTGTGCATCTTACGAATGCTGGAGTGGTCTGGCTTGACATTGCTTCTCTCTTGGAGCCGAGGAACTAATGTCAGGGCTTTGAATTCGGTTGAGCTGTTCAGACGGCTGACAGAATTCGTGATAGGTTTAGACCAACAAGACGCATCCGATGATAGCTGTTTTTGTTGTACAATATTTCCTAATAAACATTTTACTCTTTCGACCAGATAAGAGCAAAATAAAGGAATAATAAATAATGGACTTCATAAATATCGCTCGATCAACATGGGTTATGAAGACCACCTTCCTATGAAGTTGGTTTAGTGCTAGGCATCAGCACCCCGCCCCATGCTTTTGCATCTGATGCAAATCTGAAGTTTCGGAAGACAATGTCCGCACAGAATAAAACTTGAGTGGCCTTTGCGGTTGGTCGCACGGCGTTCGTGCGCATGCACCGCTCGCTTAGGGGGGCTTTGCATGCAAGGCTGCCCTGCAGGGAACGGTGTGATAGCTTACTGATTTGTCCTGCCTGTAGACACTTTGTCCGTGATCGATAAGCTCTCAGCGGCTCGAGGAGTTAAATCTGAGACGCATCATCTTTCCTTAATTATCTTTTCCATGTAGGTGTGTTACACTGCTAAATGTCCTGGCAGGTATTTTCAAAACATTGACGAATTCCCCTTTGATCGGACTGTTGATCACGGGTGCGAGCTTGTGTCTTGTGATTGGACGTGTCGTACGTCTGCACCTCGTGGTGCGCCCCTACACCAAGCTGCGTTGCACTCTTGCCAGCTGCAGCTGACTAAGACGGAGCAAGAAGCTCCGTTATGCTCTCGCTAGCTGTAGCTAGCTGTGCAACGGATCCAGAAGCCGCATTACACCCTTGCTAGTTGCAGCTGGCTGTGACACGGAGCCAGAAGCTGCGTTACGCTCTTGCCAGCTTTCGCTGACTGTAATACGGAGCGCATGGCCATCGGGGCACCACAGTTGCATCAAACGCCACGAAAGTCTCCTGCTGTCAGGCGTCCTCGACAAAAAGCCTGAGTAAATGTAGATGGAAGCATAACTTACAACCATGTAGTGTGCGACGTTCGCCAGCAGTCTGTGCGTTCATTGACCTTGGTTCTGCGACGCCAGCCGGTCGGTCCCAGCAGGCGCCGGCATGGAAGAGAGCGGCACTTAAGCCGAGTCCCACTTCCCCGTGCAGAGACACAGCCATCGCATTGCGGGAAGGTGGTCTGAAAGTCACGTTGAGTTATGTTATAAGCGCCGTTATGTTCTTGTCTGAGCTGAAGACAGTCTTAACTGCATGAGGCAATTATAATGAAAGATAATGCATGCGCTTGGTAGCTGCAATACTTCCACTTTGCTCGGGCCGTTGAACAAATTAGATCACCTTGACTCCGCTGTAATGAACCGGGTTTGTCCATCCCTTCTGCAATTAGGCACTAGACACTTTCTCGCGGTCTGGGGGACCGTAATGCCAGCTCTGCAGGGGTAAGGTCGGCCTGGGAAGAGACCGTCAGCAATGGGGTTCATGTTCATAGCGACTTCGTTTCCAATGGCCACTAAGCATTTTTGAGCACCAACTTACGCTGGAGTCGGAATTATGAACCGTGGTCTATTTTCCCATCAGCTTAATTCAACAGCCCTGAATGTTGTGCGTCGGATGTAAGGAATATCTCACAAAACACGCTGTCCAAATTGATCAGATCGATAATTCGAAAAATGCAGCAGGTAACGCGGCATACGCTGCGCGCCGTTTTATGCCGCGAAAACCAAGACTGCACATGACATGTTCGGCTGCGAAACTGGTTGAAATAAGGGCTAATTTACAACACCGGTTATTTTTGGTTGCGCAGGCATGAGCGACCACATTTTGCATCTAATCATTACGTAAATCTCCATTGCGATGCAACAATAGCGCGCACAGTGCCCACCTTGAACCGAGGGCACCGCCCGACTGTGGGAAAAATTGCATGAAGCCCATGTTTCGTAGCATGATTACAGCAACGGTGGACTTTTGAATAACGCCTTTTAGCTTGGCTATTGTGTCAGTGTGAACGTACCAGCTAGCATCGCCGAAGCAGGAACACTGTACAAGGAAGCCTGGTTTCAACTGACAAGCTTTGAATGAATTTTGCAGTTTCCAGGAATTTACAGCTGACAAAAATTTCAAACAAACGGAAATTCTCCTTTGTGTATAGTCCTCCCTCTTTAAGGGCGGGGAAGCTTATTGGGCTGGTTACCACGTGAACGCACTCTGACCTTCGATGATGCTATCCGATGCTGTTCAGTTGTGCTGTGGCAGTTGCCACCACAGGCGGTTTATTGCCCTTTTCCGCCGCAGCCGCTGACCTCCGCCTCCGAGCCGCGCTTTCCCGGCTCGGCTGGTGGCGCGCACCGGGACACCACATGCGTGTAGCGCTCCTTTCACGAGGCAATACACAAGCGGCGAGCGAGAGTGTTCACTTTTCTTAGCGCGCCGACTCATTGACTGAACGAAAACAAAACGCAAAGAATGTTCACCGGGTGGTGAAATTCAGCTTGGCGCTCAGTGAGCCAGATCCGGAATATCTGGAGCGGCACGGAGTGAAGTACGCATGCGTGTAACTTTGGAAACTACTGATCAGCATTGGCCAGACTTTCAGAAGCTCACAATGGGGGTCAATTGGCCAAATGATCGCCTGTTTTGTCTGGTCGTAAGATGTGTATATTAGCGAGATGTCCAACTATGACTTCAAGAATCGGAAATACAAAATAGTCGGATTAATCGAATTTGTTTTAAAGCGGCCCATGCACGTTTTCAAAAGTGCATGTTTCAGCTCCCTGTTCACCTCGTTCCACATGGATATAACTGTCCTCAATATGGCTTATGACACGAATAACGACATGGTTTTAAGCAAGCAACATAGCCTTAACAGCCGCGAGCAAACGACAGCACTCCTATACGTCACGAGCAGACAGCGGAGCAGCCTTGGGCGGCCCGGGTTGCGGTACACCGCAACTACTGCCAACACCGTCAGTTGACGCCGCGCCGCCGCTGCGGGCGGCGTGCCGTACCGCACGCGAGGCAAGGCGGGGCAGCGCGAGACGCCGCTAAGCGTCCGCGACTTTCACTGCCAGGCGGTTCGTCGGGTCACGCCGGCGAGGGCTGCGCGGCGCGGGCGGCGGCCGCTGACGCAAGAGCGTGCCGTCCGGTGGCGCCGCCGCCCTGCCGCCCCTCCGCGGCGGCTTGTCGCCGCCCGTCGGCCAGCTGCTCAGTCGGGGTCTCGCGCCGGAGCATGGCCGCGCCCCGTGCAATTATCACGGCCCGGCGTATGGTAATGCGGCCTTGTTGGCGGCCCTGCCGGGCGGCGCGGGCCGGGTGCGGGTGGAGCGGGTGACCCCGGCTGTCGCTGGCTGTCTGGTTCGACCCGCTGATGGCTCCGCCCTCCCGTGGGAGTGAGAGGGGCGCGAGACCGCGCGCCTGCCGCTGGCTGCTCTCTGGACGGACTCCGTGATGACTCCATCTTCCCGCACAGCGAGGGGTATACACCGGCCGCCGCTGGCTGTTCGCCAGGCTGATCGGGTGAAAAATCCCCGCGCGGGAACGGCTGCCGTGACACCTTGGCCTCCCCGTCGGGTGGAGTGGGAGGGTCAGTGGAGGGGGCAGAGGAGACCTCGCCTGCCGCCAGCTGTGTGGGTTGACCCGATGGCTCCCACCCCACCTCAGCTGCTGCTGGCTGTCTGGGATGACCCGGTGGCGCCTCCACCTTCCCTGCGTGCGTGGGCGGCGGGCATCACACAGTCTTTGTTCCGGAAACAATGGTCTGCTACCTCACGGGGACGAGGACTGTGGCTCTGACCTGGCCTCGCTGGCTGACCGAGTCTGGTGAGGGTCGGCTTGGTCTGGTTTGGCCTGGTCTGGCCTGATAGAATCTGATCTGATTTGAACCGGTCCGGTCAAGTCCATGATCGCCTTATCCGGCTTGGTCTAACATGGTTCGTGGTGATCGAACTGGGTCTCGAAGACGAATTGGCCCGGCACGTGACACCAACCTTGAGGTGTTTACTTCACGACTTGAGCAATATCCGGTTTGTCTCTATCTGACCTGCGATGGGTGGTCTGGATCATGTAACTATGTAAACTGCAATAACGCCAGAAGCCAGGCCATGAAAGTAAGCGATATCAACGATGTCCACGCATGCAAAGCTGGGTACCTTTATTGCTGACTTTATCCCGACTCCTTGTCGTTCGATATATCTAAACCCTTAACCACAGCTCACCGGCACCGCCGTAGGCGCTGAATGACAGCTGCTTGAGTCACAAGACAAAGTGCCTTCGACAAGTGTTAGTCGTCGGCACCATCATCTCGCCTGGATCATTACCTTGAGCGCTGAGTGGGAAGCAATCAAGTTCCAAAGACCTGGCCCGGGCTGGCTTGATCAATTCATCATCATGGCACGTGAATACCCTGCCGGTTAACTGCGAAGAAAACGCTTCCACTCCCGTGCCACCACATGGGCGCGGGATTGAGCACGGTCTGTTCCCAGTTTTTCTTCTATAACACAAGCATTGGACCCATGGTGGCTGCTGGTTAACATGGCAAGAATAAGTCCAAAACAGCGCCCGGCGTCCGTGGCAGCGGACTGGTTTTGGCTCCGTTGGCTCAGCACCGTGACAGATCCGGCCCCCACGGCGGCGGCGGCTCCTGAGTCACACGTCAGTCGGTGTTCCCCGACACATTCCGCGAACGGCGGCCGGCCGGCCGGCCCGTCCGCCCGAGCCGGCCGACGGCGGCCCGCGCCCGGCCACGGTCGCGGGTGGGTGCCGAGTCACGACCGGCGCCGCATCTCTCCTCGAGGACGCCCGGCCGGCCGGGCCTCAGGGGCGTGACCCCCACCCCGCCGACGGCCGGCCGCCACCTGATCCCGACCGAACCGGGGGCGGCCGGAGGGGCCTCGGGAGGCTGGCCCCGGTCGGCTGGCGGGTCAACACCGCCGTCGGACGCCGGGTCGGCGCGGCGCACCGGCGGCACGGCCGCAAACGAGGTCGCCCGACCAGGAATGTGCCTGCCGGGCGGCTTATCTGTTGACCGCATGTTAAATATGGAGGGCGAGCGGGCCACGCGCCGGCCGCCCGGACCCATCCGGGGTCCAGTACCTCGCGCCGTGGTGGGTTAACGTGTCACCCGAGGGCTAGCCATTGGTCGGGATAGAGAGCTAAAACGGTGGTTTCCGTGACAGAGTCCGTGACTCGCCGGCTGGCCCAGCCGGTCAAATCAGTCACACGCTCAACGCCCCATCGAGACCCTGCCCAGTAGCGCGCATCCGCTCCATCTGTCCGGCAAGCCGTCTCACCCCATCGCGCCGCCACGCCCACGAGCTCTCGGACCTGCCTCAGGCCGGGCATGCCTCCCCCGACCGCCGCCGCCAGCCCCGCCGTCCCACGGGCCGCGCTCGGGCCGCCGCCGAGACCCGGAATTTCTCCGGCAGCCCGCGGCGCCACCGGTCGGCGGCGCGGTGGAGGGGCCAGCGCCGGCGCTGATTGGCCGGTGGCGCGGTAGAGCGGCCGGCGGCGGCGGCTGGCGACCGTAGTGGCCGTGCCGCGGCGGCGGCCACGTAGTTGTTGCGAGCGCGGACCGAGAAGATACAGCGGTGGGCCGGATCGACGGCTCCACCCCGTTTCCAGAGACATTGCTGGCTTTCCGACCGAGGAAAGTCTTGTGTTGCTAAGAGAGACGCGTGAAGAGACTGTGTGCGAGGATCGGACTGTAGTGTGCTGCACATCGGCGGGGATCGGGTTTGGCAGGTAAGCTGGTGCCCTACATTCGTCATTGAATGGAAAGCTGCCTCCGCGTCCGCCGCCGCGGCAGACGAAGGACGGAGAAACCTCGTTGGTCCTTGACGTTCCCGTGCTGTCGGGCTTTCCACCGCTCCTCCCCGGCCTGCGGTGCATATTCCACAGCGCGTGCGACGCCGGTCGGCCGCCTGGCGCCCCGCGGGCCCGGCTGCACCTGGCTCATCGCGCTAGCCTTGAAAGGGCGGCGCCCGGACGGCGTCGACTGGGGTCAGCCGCCGCCCAGCAGGCGGCCACCCACCCGTGCGCAGCCGGCCGGGCGCCGTCGCCCTCCGCCCGGCGCGCCTAATCGCCCGGCGGGCACGGCCGGGCTCCGGGAAGCCGCAGCGGTGGTTACTCGACCGCGCCGGACAGCTCGGGAGCGGCTGCCTCGGCGGACGGGACGGTCGCGGCCGCCGTCCGCCGCGGCAGCCCGGCTGACACGGCTGACACGGCTGTCACGCCGCACAACACGCCCTCCGCACGGGTCGGCCCGCATGCGGCTGCTTTGTTGCGCGAGGCGGGGTTGTTGCCCCGGCCCGTGTTGATGCGGGCGCTGCAGGCGCCGCGGGCGATCGTGCCTCGGCCCCGGACCGGGGACGCGACCTTTGCCAGCGGGCGGCGGCCGGTCGGCCGACGCGCCCTCGAGGCGGGCAGGCGGTGCCGCCGGGCAGCGCCGGCCTCGGCCCGGCGCCGGAGACGCTGGCCGCTGCAGCTAACGGTAACGGACGGCCGCCGCCGGGACTGCACGGCCGCACAGGACGACATCCGGGGCCGGCCGGCTGGCTGCACCGGCGAGGCTCGCCTGGACCGGGGGCGGTCCAGGGCCGGTGGACGGATGGTCACGGCCCCTGCAGGGACAGTCAGGGGTCGGCGGAGGAGTGGTCAGGGTCCGTGGAGGGCCGGTCAGGAGTCGGCGGAGGGGCGGTCCAGGGCTGGCGGAGGAGTGGCCAGGGCCCGTGGAGGGCTGGTCAGGAGTCGGCGGAGGGCGGTCCAGGGCCGGCGGAGGAGTGGCCAGGGCCCGTGGAGGGTCGGTCAGGAGTCGGCGGAGGGGGCGGTCCAGGGCCGGCGGAGGAGTGGCCAGGGCCCGTGGAGGGCCGGTCAGGAGTCGGCGGAGGGGCGGTCCAGGGCCGGCGGAGGAGTGGCCAGGGCCCGTGGAGGGCCGGTCAGGAGTCGGCGGAGGGGCGGTCCAGGGCTGGCGGAGGAGTGGCCAGGGCCCGTGCAGGGCTGGTCAGGGGCCGACGCAGGGGCAGCCAGGAGCCGGCGAGACGGAATGCATAGGAAATTGTGGAGTGATTGGACGTGAAATAAGGGAACGTGTTGCGTGTTAGAGATCCGAAATTGTGTAACTTCTGGGGGGATATCAGTGAGGCTGAAGACGCGAGAGTAGTTTGCGTTCTTTAGCTTTTCCCGTCGGATAATCCGGTCTCAAAAGCTTCAGTCTGCTGGAAACTGCAATGTAGGTGTGACTGAGTCATGAAAAATTGCTTTGTTACACATCCGGACCAACAGGTCAGCTCGAGCATGGCTCTTACATATGCATATAGGCGTGTGAAATGCCTCAAAATTACTCCGATCACATCGTTACTTTATGACATCAGCAGCAGCTCAAGCAAAAACGCTTGCGTAAACGGTAGTTCTTGCGGCTATCCAGACAAAGCCGTGCTTTAAACAGGGCCGGGGCACGCACCGCACGAGTACATTTGAAATAGCCGGACCTTTACCGCGTGGCAGCTTCTCAGCGCCAGTCCGGCACAGCGCTGCACTGACACATGGTCCTCAGCTGGGAGCCGGCCGGCAGTGATCTGCGGTCGCCGGGGGGTGTTGTCGGGGCAAGGAGAGGGGGGCGCCCGTAAGCAGCTCACCGCTAGCTGACATATCCCGCCAGTGGCGTCGGCTGCCAGGGGGAGGGGTGCTGGGGAGGGTAGCGGGGGTGGTCGCCAGGGTGGGGAGGGGGGGGGGGGGCGCGTGAGCAGCTCACCGCCGGCTGACATGTCACGCCTACGGCGCCGGCTGCCGGCGGGCGTGACTTCTCGGCGCCGCAGCGCTCACGTGATGTGCAGTGTCGTCACCGGGCTTACGTCAGCGCCGTGGTTACGCAGCGCACGGAGCGGCAGACAGACGGCGTCGCTGCCGAAGGTGACGCGACACGCCGTCAGCCCGAGACCGGCAGGGGTGGGCTGGCGGGCGACGGCTTAACGTCCTTCTGTCGCCGCTGAGGAGCCGGGCCTGCGCGGCTCGGCCAGCCGGCGGACGCAGACGGCAGCAGACGCCACCGCGCAGGAAGCGAAAGTCTGATAAACGTTTTCGGCAGACACGCCCAATCTAGTTGACGGGGCTGTTGGCGAAGACAGTTAATTGTGTAACTGGGGACGCGTACCTGTCTTCCCTCGCTCTCGCTCCAGCTCTCTCTTTGTCTCGCGATTTTATATCATTTTACTGTTGGCATTTTGTGCTGTCACCTAAGCCGTGCATTGTAACCACGATCGTGAGGACCAGCCATACCGCAAAGATCTGTCCGATAAGGCGGGCCATAATGACAGTGCACCAAGGCGACACAGCACCCCGCAGCCGTAGCTCAGGTCCATTCAGCCCTCCCGGTGGCCGCCGCCCTGGTCGGGGCGGGGCCACCCGGCCATCTCCGACCGCTGGGCCCTTGCGGCCGGACGGGGCCCTCTCCTGCCGCGGGGCCCCTGCAGCCGGGGCGGGGCCGCCGCCGCCGTCACCGTCGCTCTGCAGACGCGGGCGGACGGCCATCTGCCGGTCGGGCGGAGAGCCGGGCCCGTTAGCCAGCCGGCCGCGCCGAGCCGCCGCGCGCCGCACCCGACCCCTGACCTGCGCCTGGCTCCGTGTCACTGCCGCGACCGGCTCCGGCGCCGCCCGAATGTGGGACAGCGCCTGGCCCGGCCCCGCCCGGCCCGCCCGGCTGCCGCGCGCAATGATGCTATCGGCTCGGAATGTCTGTAACCGGCCCGGCGAGGAGGCGTCTACTGCGTCACCCGCTGGCTGGTCAGCAGCGGCGCGGCCGCCCAGCCCGCCCACTCGCGTCGGCCCCTCGAGGCTTTATTCAGCTCGTGCGGAACTGATAGTCGCACAACGCACTGTGTTTACATGCAGTTGGTATGCACGATGAAATCTGATATAGTTATCTCAACGCCCGACTGAATTATATCGGCTGTTTGGCAAAGGTGCCTATGCGAGATTTGTACTTGTACGGGCCCAAGCAGGGCCCGGAGGCTTATTAAGAAGGGGCTTCTGTCTAAATGGTAAATCACGAAGGGCACATCAGTAGCCGTAGGAATGTTGGAGTACTGGCTGGCGAAACACATAAAAATAGGTGGTTCATCAGTCTTTGACAAGACCAAGATAGTCGAACGCTTTTTTAATGGCACCCACCTTGTTCACCCGGCAGAGCATCTATTTTTTCACCCCTTTATGCGCTGAGACGGGCTTTTGTCCATGACATGATTAAGGGCACGACGCTCAGCTTTGGAGCTTTGGATGCCCGGTGGGATTTTGAACGTCGAACTCAAATTTGGCACCTGTACACTTGGGATTATTTTGGGATTGCACGGGTTTCCGTCCTGAAGCAGAGTGGGGTCTCATGCAGTTATTTCAGCTGCTAGCAAGCCAGAGCGCTATTAGAGCTACCTAACTGGTCATGGCATGCCCAGATTGATAGCAAATAATACCGGAAAGTGCAACTTTCAATACTTGCCAAATAAATCAAACAGTAAATCAGAGACACTTTGCGATGCCACAGTGAGGACCAATTAATTTTCTTAATAATTTTAAGAAAAATTACGTATCCCATGTGAAGAGCAGTTTAACGTTATGGCAGTGCATCTAAGTACTAGAATACTTCAAAAGAAAAATATTGTTATCGCTAGATGTTCTAAGGGGGTTTAATTTGTGTTTGCGCGCTAAAGATGAACATCGTGGCGTCAGTTTATTCTACAGAACATACCGGACGATAGCGTACGTCTTGAGGCGTCCATTTTGTATGCGTGAAACCATTTTCAGAAAAATGTTGCTGCCGTTGGACGTTTTCCACCCTGGCCTGCGTGTTTCTGGACTTAACTAAGTTATGTGAAAGGAACGGTATCTTTAACAGTTAACGCGACACCAAATAATGCCCTTGAAATAAGAGTTCAAACAAGAAGTGTCCGGCAAGTAAAGCAGTGGTAAAATAAGCGGTGACTTGCCGCTTGTCTTTCCTGTCGATGTGTACATAGCTGCGAGAAGTACGTAAAGTCACTGAGGAATGACGTGATGACATTTCCCTATCACCGGCGGTATGATCGGTATTTAGTCGATTATTAGAAGTGAAATGAATGCCAGAAACCTAGTGGTTTCCAGGGAGCGACGATTGCCTCATGCTAACGGACCGATGGACCAGCCTCCTTCCGCTCCGTCATTCCGGTCATGAGCAGAACACCGCTAGGATCAGACGTTGCTAGCCTGGATCCTCGCCTTCGGCGGGCCTACACGTGTACTGAATACTCTTCTTCGGCATGACTAGACACGCCAGTCCGAATCAAACGCTATCCAGCCGGCCGCCCTAGACTCAATGTGAGGCTATCACACTGGCTCAAACCCTTGGGCGGTAGCCAGGCTCACATGCGGAACTTTGCTCTTTTAAGCGCTGCAGCTGCAGCCCAGCATCTGAAAACGTGACGGCTAAGCCGTGGTGTTGGCATGGAAATACCGAGTTCTCAATCCCCATTTACGTTCCCACTTTTCGGCAAAGCTCGGCTGGTTGTGAGGTTTTGGGTGCGGGTCCGGCGCGGGTCCCAGCCGCGTGCGGGACCGGTGCGGCCGACAGCCGGCGGCCAGCGGCGCTGCCTCGACGGCGCCGCCGGCGTCACGCGGGCAGCGCCGTTCCCAGGCCGGCGGCGGGCGCCGATCCCACGGCCAGCGGCCCGTCGGCCCGGGCGCGCGCACCCCCACCGGGCCGCCGTGTCGGCCCGGCGCCGGCGCACCCGGCCGGACCGACCCGCCGCCCAGCTGGTCCGGCACGAGGCCGGCGCACCCGGCCGGACCACCGCCCCGCCCAGCTGGTCCAGCCCGGGCGCCGGCGCACCCGGCCGGACCGACCCGCCGCTCAGCTGGTCCTGCCCAAGCGCCGGCGCACCCGGCCGGACCGACCCGCCGCTCCGCTGGGCTCAGCCTTGTGCACGTCCTGGCTAGCTCGCAGACTGAGGGCAGTGATGGGGTGCCAGGACCATACTCTCGCTTTCCACGTAATTCCATCATTAGAAATACGATGGTGTATGAAAGATTGTCTTGAGAGAGGTTTGTGTAGTAATTTTTTGGAAGTGTCCATTCGCCCGCAAGTTATCTTGCCACTTGTCTTATGTCTTCCTATCTTCTCTTATGCATTCCTGTATCAAACTAAGTGGTGTCTGGGCGTTAGTCACACTGGCGTGACAAGCAGTTTCCGCATAAAGATCACGCCAGTGGGGCTGCGCCGGCGGTGAATTGATATGCCTAATCAGGCTGTATTATGATGGATCACATTTAGAATGGAATTTTGCTTCATGCGTTTAAATACAGCCACCATGTAGCAGACGCGATTTGGTAAAAAACATCGCGACGTTGTCAAGGACTTAATGAGAGGTATAGAAGGGAACTTTCCGCCGGATTTTGATAGCAATGAGCAAAGAATGGCCTGCTTATCGACATATTTTAAAGGATTCGTGATATGGAATTTATCTATGAGGGTTTTCAGATGCAAGCTGTTTGATCCCACGAACCTCGAGTGTATGTGTGATTATAATGCAGAGCAGGATGTCCTGTATCCCGCAGTGTCTATGGCTGATAAACGAGCGGTGATGGCTGCAGGTATGTTGCGTGACGTCGCCCGCGGCTGCCGCCTTGTATCCACCCGTGTCCGGTGTCTGTGTGCCGCTGGCCCACTCGCCGCGGACCGACTGTGAGGCCGCGCACGCCGCCGTCTGTGACGCCGTGTGACGCGTCCGTTGACGGAGGTTCGTCCGCCCCGCAGGCTCGCCTTGGGAGGTGGAGGTGGCCGCCATGGACGCTGCCGGCGGTCTGCAGGTGCTGGGCGAGCACCTCAAACACTTTCCGGCGTCCAAGCCGGCCTCCATTGACATCTCGGCGCCGGGCAGGAGCAAGGCGGACCTCTCTGTCGACGTTGTCGGTCAGTGTCTGCACGTGCCGGGTAGCGGGGCAGAGGGTAGGAGGGCTCCGTCTTCACGTGGGACTGACCACTGGTCTTCACCGCATGGCGGGGCGGGGAAGCCTTGCCGGGTGGGGCTGGTCAGCGATCACCAATCCTCGTTGTAGAGAACAGGGCAAGGAGCCTCGCCGACGGGCGGGAAGTTCACTGTGACAGAGGGCAGGAATCCTTGCCGACGGGCGGGAAGGTCACTGTAACAGAGGGCAGGAATCCTCGCCGCCGGGGGGGAGGGGGGAGGGAGAGATCACTGTGATAGAGCGCAGGGAGCCTCGCCGAAGGGAAGGGAAGGCCACTGTGACAGAGGGCAGGGAGCGTTGCCGACGGGCGGGGAAGGTCACTGTAACAGAGGGCAGGGAGCCTAGCAAACGGGCGGGGAAGGTCACCGTGACAGAGGGCAGTTCGGGCCCTTGAGGCATCACAATGAGATCCTGAGCCTAAAATCGTCCCCACCCTAAAAACAGGCCGCCTATTGTGGCAAAGTGGACTCCTTGGTAGAAAGGGCTCCCTATGCTAAGATTTACCCTCCCCCTGGGCGAAATCCTGACTACGCCACTGGATACTAATTCCCTTTTAAGTGCACGCCGTGGTGTCGTTTTCAGCTCAAAGCTAACCATCCGCGGCAAGTGCTTCTAATTTGTCTGACGGAACGTTACTAATGTGCCCTCGCTGTCGCAGGGATGGGAACCCATCAGCGGAATAGACACAGTAGCAACAATTACGTCTTTAAACGGCATGTGTGAGACCGAAAACATATGCGACGAATACCGTTAACGCTATGACAGTTTCAACGTTTGTCCATGAGAATTCACTGCAGCCCAGTGACTTGGCACAGCAGGGTAACACTTTGTCCCAGTCTCCCCTGCGGTTCAGGATCACAGCCAAAAATAGAAACAAACGACTGATGAGAATAGCGATATGTGCAGCTGTCATGCATAGTTTAAATTTTGCTATGCGGCTACGCGCAAATCCTCCGTCATGGTTTGTGAGCTGGGGTGAAAGCTCTGAGATTTTCATGTAAGATAACCGGCGACGAGTTGTGCAAAGTGTGACACATTGGCGATTATCTGAGCAATGCAGACAGTTGGCGGTTTGTGCGCTACAGACCGTGGAATGGTCACTCCGTTGCATCACGTGGTTGCATAACGCAACATAGCACCGAGCCCCCCCCCCCCCCCCCCATCCCATTCTCGCGGAGCCACCGCACCGGATCTCGCCATCCCGACTGCGCCGCGTCGCTTTCGCCCGTGCTTCGGCGCGTGACGCCGCGGCGCCCGCGCCACGTACTGGCACGTGTTTGGTCACGGCACGGGATCACGTGCGCGGCGGCCCCGCGCGGCCTCGGGCCGGGAAGGTCAGCCGGCCGCCGGGGCGGGGCGCGGCGCCTTTTCTTCCGGTGAGCGACGGAGCAGGGCCAGACCAACATCCGGGAACCTGGCAGGCTCCGCCCCCGCCGACGCCGCTGGCAGGCGGCCAGCCAGTGGTGCATTGTCAATTCGTCCGCGATGCGCGAACCCCTTCTTGGGGGGGGGGGGGGAGCAGCATGGTCTGGTTTTTTTTTGTTAGACACAAAGGGTGGATGCGGTCCAGTGGCCGGGAAGGCAAAAGACATGGAGTCGTAAGCCTAAGAACGCGAGACACTGCGCGTTTATGACGACCGACGAGGGACAGAGCTATGCGGGCCGCGCTGATGGTCGACAGGGAATTGCTCGCTGCAGTGACAACATCAAGCTTTTCACGAATCATGACATGAACTCACGTATTGATATCAGCGTTTAAACGAGAACGTCAGTGCATGACACAAATCTTGAGAAATCACAAATTCATCATGTGAGTTACATCAATCAAATAACCGCCTTTACTATGGATGATGAAACTGGTTTAACCTTTTCCATCCCCTAGTGCCTAGTGCTGATACGTCTCGAAAAAACAAGTGTCATTTTGGAAAGTTCATACGCACACCACACACACACACACACACACACACACACACACACACACACACACACAACACACACACACACACACACACACACACACACACACACACACACACACACACCACACACACACGCGCACGCGCACGCACACGCACACGCACACGCACACGCACACGCACACGCACACGCACACGCACACGCACACGCACACCGCACACGCACGCACGCACGCACGCACGCACGCACGCACGCACGCACGCACGCACGCAAATTTTTGCTTTCGAACTGAAGTAAGCGGGACCCACCACTGCTTTACTAGTTGCTCAAGCAGGAAAACGTCCGACCGCTGACGCCACGGGTCGGCTGAGGCGCGCGTCGTGCGCGGCGGCCAGCCTGCGTGCCGTGGCGCCGCTGTTACATAATCCACGTCACGAGGACCACTGCGATCCTCCCGACTCCGACGGGCTCCAGACACTGGTGCAGCGTGCGCGTGTGTTGAACAGGGGGCCGCGGTCAGAAGCGGGTGGGGCCTGTCACCGCGCCCTCGCCGCGACGCTGACCGGCCGCCGCCTCCGCCGGCAGGCCCGTCCAAACGGACGGTACCGTTCACACTGACAGAGACGTCCAGTGGGATCTTCAAGTGTCAATTCTCCGCCTCCGAGGTGGGGAGTCACGTGATCAACGTCAATGTCGACGGACAGCCGGTGAGTGTGGTCGCGTGGACGGCGCGGTCGGCTCTGCGGCTCCTCCTGGCCGCAGGCGCGAGCGCGTCTATTCTAGGTGACGTGTGTTCTCATGGTTGTCGGCCACTCGATGGCTAGGTCTGAATTAGTGGCTGGGCTGGTCGTCGTGAAATTGCTTATCGCTGCCGTTCGGTATTCGCGTGATGCTGACACATTCACGCCGCGGTCCGATGGCGTGCGTGTGGGTGCTCACATGCTGGGTGTGGGTGAGTGTGTACACCCAGTTCTTTGCTGCAGATGGCGACATACTGGACGCCATGGTTGTATTATTGCTCCGTGTGGGCCTCATGCTCATGTGTTTTGAAATAGCACGGTTTGCGCTCGTTATAAGGCCTTAAGAATGGAATCATCTCGACTTGAATGATTGAGTCACCGCTGAGTGGGCTGCAATCCCCCCATGCATCTCAGGGATTACCCGGAGCCGGCTTCGTCCACGGCACCGCCAGTTTATTTGTTCTGATCCGCGTGTATGACGCGGTTCGCAAGCGTGCGCATGTGGCACGTGGTGCCCCGCCGTGACCCGCCCTGTGCCCCGCCCCCTGTCGCGACCCGTGACCCGCCCATGAGCCCCGCCCCTGTCGTGACCCGTGACCCGCCCCCTGTCCGTGACCCGTGGCCCGCCCTGAGCCGCGCCCCTGCCGTGCCTCCGCAAGATTCCGGGCAGCCCGTTCGTATCTAAAGCATACAACGCCGGCCTGATCCGCGTGTCGGACGTTCCCACGGGAGTGGTGGGCCAGACCTGCCAGTTCAGAGGTGAGCCCTCGCGCTGGGCAGAGTGCCCCTGCCGCCGCCGCTTGCCGGCCTCGCAGGCGGGCGGGCCTGAGGAGGCTGCCAACGGGCCGCCGGCACGCGGAAGAGCGCTACGCCCGCCACAGAGCCGGCTGACTTTCGGGTACAGCGGGCGGCACGCGGAATATGCTGCGCAGCGTGGTCAACAGAAGTGTGGTGAACAAACGGTTCCTGAAGCTTGTTTATCCGCGCAGTGCGAAATGGGTCATCTTGATTTGACCACGGATGATCGCTTAACTATCCATCGCTTTCACACAACGTTTTGTTCGTGATGGTGTCTGTGTTCCGCTTCCAACGGAGGCCAACCGGTCAGGGTATGACCTCTCACCGTTGGAGATGCTGGCCAGCTGTCGTGGCCTTTCATTTCGCTATTCATCGTTACCAGCTGGAGTGTATGGGTGACGTCACTTGCCTGTGTCCGGGTGGGTGACGCCATCTGCTGGTGATGCACGAATGTGACGTCACCCGTCCGTGCCCGCCAGTGGACGCGAGCCAAGCCGGCGAGGGCCAGCTGGAGATCTCCATCAACGACGGCGAGGTGCCGAACCACGTGCAGGTGTTGGGTGGCGGCCGCTGCCTGGTCACCTTCACGCCCGAGATGCCCAAGACGCACACGATCGACATCAAGTTCAACGGCGAGCCGGTGCCCGGCTGCCCGTTCGTGTGCCGCGTGCAGGGCAGCTCGCGCGTGACGGTCAACCTGCGGCACCTGGAGCTGCTGCCCGTGCAGCAGCCGGCCAGCTTCCTCATCCACATCGACGGCGGAGGCAACGCCGAGCTGGCCGTGTCGGTGCGCGGCCCGGCCCACTCGACCCTGCCGGTCAAGGTCACCGGCAACGTGCGCAGCGGCTTCACGGCCGAGTTCACGCCGCTGGAGGTGGGCGCGCACACGGTGCTGGTCGAGTACAACGGCGCGCCCGTCAGCGGCACGCCCTTCACCTGCAAGGTGTACGACACGGGCCGTGTCACCGTCACCAGCATGCCGAAGGGCGCCATCGGCAAGAGCCTGCAGTTCACAGGTGGGTGCCGCCGCAGCCGGCAGCGGGCAGGGGTGGTGGCCGCGCGCGCCCCCGGGCGCAGGGAAGCGTGCTGGGGCCAGGTGGTCACTTCACCGGAGTGGGGGGCGCTGGGACGGCGCAGGCACGGGCGCGGCACTCTGTTTGTTCGGTTTCGTGTCCCTCCGCTGGAATGAGGAAAACACGAGCAATGTTTGGTGCAGAGGCCGGCTGTTTTTTCGATCGGCTTATGTGGGCTGCAGGCTTTCCGATCGTGTTCAGCGGGGCATTGCCCGCTCGTTTGCGATCGGGTGAATGCACGTTCCTGTGCATAGTGGCGCAGTTGGCTCACGAAAAATGCGCATCGGCACACACTGCGGGCATTTCCGGACTATTACTCACGTCAATAGTGGTGTCGGGGGGCTCCGCCGGTGTTGGGTTTTAGCGCTTGTTGTCGGTCAAATAGGTCAGGAGCTAGTCGGGGTCTCGGTGCTGATGACTCACGCGGTAAAATTGACCTCTCGCATGCTATACACTGCACAAACATCCTGTTTGGCAGTGGTCCGTTACCTTCCGAAGGAACGAACAGCCCGCTGCAGTGGAAAGGCTCCGTTGTCCTTGAGAGGCTTTCCTCGCCTCTCCGGACGGCGGTGCGTGGGCGGGCCACACAAAGGGCCACTCACCGTAGCGGTTTGACCTCGGCCGCCGGGCGGTCCTATCGGAACCGCATCGGACGTCCGAGCTCCCCACGAGCCGGCGCCGCGCCGCGGGCCGTCACAGCCCGCGGCGGCGGGTCTTCACAGCGTGCGGAGATCGGCCCGGGGAAGCCCAGGCTGGTTAGGGGCTCTGCTCCGTGACGGATCGCACGTGCCGTGACTCGGCTGTCCACTGGTGGCTGCTGCCGCTGGCTTTGGGAGTGGTCGCCGAGTTGTTGACAGTTGTACACGAACCCTGATCACGCACTGTCGCCCGTCGCCTCCGCACGGCGACTTCCCGCTGCCACCAGATAGCCGCGCTCGAACAAAGATAATCGGTCGTCACCGCACCAAGGCCCCTGCGGAAGCTCGCGGTCGCCACACGTCATCATACATCATATGCATCATCATACATACATCCTACATACATACATACATGCATCATCATACATACATCATACATACATACATACATGCATCATCATACATATATCCCTCTGAATACCGGCGTCTGCAAACCAGTGTATCTGTGTCCACGTCCCTGCGTCAGTCAGTCCCCTGTGTGGGAACCCCCGTCAACCGGCCCGTCACGCCTGTGTCTCCAATCCAGCCGAGATCCCTCCGGCAACCCTGCGCCAGCGGACACATCGCCGATACCTCAGACCCAGCCGGACCCCTCGCAGGTACTCCTACACCAGCCGGGTCCCTCACCGGTACCCCTGCTTTAGCCGGAGCCTTCGCCAGTACCCCTGCTCCTTCCGGGTCCCTCACCGGAACGAGCCCCTGCTCCACCTGGACCCCTTGGCAGTACCCCCGCACCAGCCGGACCCCTGGCTGGTACTCTTGCTCCAGCCGGGTCCCCTGCCGGTACTTCTGCACCATCCGGGTGCCTTGCCGGTACCCCTGCTTCAGCCGGAGCCCACGCCAGTGCCCCTCCTCCAGCCGGACCCCTCGTTAGTACCCCTGCTCCTTCCGGGCCCCTTCCCGGAACGAACCCCTGCTCCAGCCGGACCCCTTGCCAGTACCCCTGCGCCAGCCGGGTCCCTCACCGGTACCTCTGCTTCAGCCGGAGCCCTCGCCAGTATACCAGCACCAGCCGGACCCCTAGCTGATATTCTTGCTTCAGCCGTGTCCCTTGCCGGTACTCCTGCACCAACCGTGTCCCCTGCCGGTACTCCTGCACCATCCGGGTGCCTTGCCGGTACCCCTGCGCCAGCGAGCCCCGCGCCGGCGCGCCAACCCGCCGCTTCCGTGCCGTCACGGGCGCCGCATCCGGCCGGTGCCCGTTATCCTTCCGGCGGACTCACGGGCCGGCCGTCTGCAGGCAAAAACAGCTGGCATGGCGCGCCATCTGCGGTCCGGTGCCGCCGCCCGCGCCACTCCGCGCGGGAAAGCGCGCCGCCGTGGGCCGGAGACAGTTCTCACGGCCGGTCATTCATAATGCTGATGGCCGACGAGCAAATAATGACCGGCCGGCCGCCCTATGCGGCCAGTACATGTCAGGAACTTTGCCAATCAACGGAGTGGGCCGATTTGTTCCACAAGTCAAGGTTACTTTGCAGTGTCATGCCTGACCGCGCACGCTTCTCTGCCACTCGGACTGTCGTCTTCAGCTGCGGCACGCAGTTTGTCTGTGCTCTGACCTCTGGCGCCCCTCCACCCGCAGTGGACGCCAGCGAGGCCGGGGAGGGCAACCTGGAGATATCGATCAGCGCCGGGGGACGCAACATCCCCACCCAGGTGCACCCGCAGGGCTCGGCCCGCTTCGGGGTCAGCTTCGTGCCCCTGGAGCCGGTCGACCACACCATCAACATCTCCTTCAACAAGGAGCCCATCCCCGGTACGTGGCGCGGTGTGGAGTGTGAGGGGGACTGTGTCTGCAAAAGCGGCATTGCCATGCGGGCTTTGTGTCACGCTGGGAGTAAATAGGGGGAATGGCTCCGCGTGAGTGTTGTGAGAGGTGTAAGATCGTGTGAAAAGTCATGCGAGGACGTCTTCTCTGAGGGTTGCGATGTTTGGGATGTTAACTGTTGGCCACCACACTGCCAGTTAGTGCTAGCGTTAGACAGTCACCACAGGCAGTGCCAGGGCCGCTAAAAAAATTGCTTGCGTTAACCATTAAAGTCTGTAGAAAATATACAGATGCACTGAAGCTCCGAATTCGGCAGCGGTGTGCCGGTGCTGCTGGTGGCCCTCCATGTCCAATGAGAGATGGCCGTGTCAGGACGCTGATAGTGGCCCCCGTGTCGCACTGCTGCTGCTGACCCTCCCCGTCCAGTGATGAGAGGCGGCCGTGTCGCGGTGCTGTTGGTAACCCTCCCCGTCCAGTGATGAGAGGTGGCTGTGTCGCAGTGCTGTTGGTGACCCTCCCCGTCCAGTGATGAGAGGCGACAGTGTCGCAGTGCTGCTGGTGACCCTCCCCGTCCAGTGATGAGAGGTGGCCGTATCGCAGTGCTGCTGGTGGCCCTCCATATCCAATGAGGGATGGCCGTGTCAAGACGCTGATAGTGGCTCTCTCCGTCCAGTGATGAGAGGTGGCCGTGTCGCAGTGCTGTTAGTGACCCTCCCCGTCCAGCGATGAGAGGTGGTCGTGTCGCAGTGCTGCTGGTGACCCTCCCCGTCCAGTGATGAGAGGTGGCCGTATCGCAGTGCTGTTAGTGACCCTCCCCGTCCAGTGATGAGAGGTGGCCGTGTCGCAGTGCTGTTAGTGACCCTCCCCGTCCAGTGATGAGAGGTGGCCGTGTCACAGTGCTGCTGGTGACCCTCCCCGTCCAGTGATGAGAGGTGGCCGCCACTGACTGCTCGCCTTGTCCACAGGCTCGCCGTTCATGGCGCACGTACAGTCCGATCCGAACCACATCGTGGTGAAAGGCGCGTCTCTCGCCTCGACTGCCGTGGGCAAGTCGTCGTATTTCACGCTGAGCAATGTCTCTGGAAACGTCGAAGAGGTCGAGGTCAACGTCGATGGTGAGTTTGCGGCCGCTCACGCCGCGTGCCGGTCGCCGACTTGTGTCAGCTGCGGTCAGTTGCGGGTGCAGCGCCACCCGGCGAGGCTCTTGCTGCCACTTTCGCTAGTCGGTGAGACCTCGTTTTTGCGTGGATTTCGCGGCGAAGAGACCTCCATGAGAGCCGGCCGGCCGAGTTGTCCGGGATGGCTCTGGACGTGGTACTGCCGGGCGGTTCGGAGCGTGCACTCGACTCTTTGTCTTCGATGTCTCACCGTTACTTTTGTCGTTAACTTCCACCTCACCTGTCCTATCGTTAACTTTTCTGTGGGGTCTGCTTCACCGGATGTTCTGCTGTTTTCGTTGTGTTCACGCCAGGCACCGCCGCACGGAAATGTCTTGCGGCGCACGATTCAAAACAAAACAATCGCCTGCCACCAATGCGACCGCACTGAAGCTTGTACGTTTTTGTCCTTCGAGCCTGTACATTATTTCCCGCTATTATGGCGGCTTAGACTTTGAAAGATTTGCAGACCTGGTTCTAATAGAAGCATTTCCTTCTTCTTCCAGGTCGTTATAGTTCCCCTAAAGTTCACTAACACTCGCTTACTAACGCTTACTGGATGCATGTGAATGTAGTTTAGTGCATGGACGATTGGAGACTGACAATGTTTTTTATCATATGTTCATTTATAAGACATACATGGCTTAAAGTGGTGTGTGCTTCCTCACTGGGCCTTTCTTTAAATCGACAAATTCCTGATGAGATACAATGACTTTTCTTTCGGCTGCCATCGCTAGCCAGCTGCTTCCGGCTTGTTTCATGGGCCCACGAAACCTCGTTTCACTTGCTTTCATTTTGCCGCTCACTTTCCGACGACCTCTGACCCGCGTGTGCATGAGAGGTCGAAGGTCAGGGGCCTTCCGTTTGTCCGCTTTTGTTTCATTGCCGTAATTACGTTTGACTGCGTGCGCTGCGGTCGCGAAGAACGGAACATTAATTTCGCCTGTGGGTACCGAGCTGATAAATTTTGTGATTAATGGGTATAACGTACCGAAGGATCGATGTTACCTTGCACGACCACATAACAACTTAGACGTAAGGTTAGGCTGGTAGCCTCTGGCCATGCGGCCCGTAACCGAACAGTGCCGACGGAACGGGACGGACGGGACCGGGCGGTGGGGCCGGCGCCCCGACCCCCACCGCCCGCTAACCGACTGAGGCGCGGGGAGCACTAACCCGGCCTCCGCCGCCCGGGGCTCCGTAACGACCTCGACCTGACCCGACCTGACCGCACGCAATGTGCCAGGCCCCACCGGGCTGGCCGTGCCGACCCAAGTCAAGGATGACGGAGACGGCGGCCTGACTGTGGAGTTCAGTCCGCGGCTGGCCGGCGAGCACCGCATCCACGTGGCGTTCGGCGGCTCGCCCATTCCCGGCAGCCCGTTCGCCTGCAAGGTGTATGACGTCAGCGCCATCAAGGTCAAGGTGGTCACCAAGGGCGTGGTCGGCCGACCCGTCACCTTCATCGGTGAGTGGGCGGAGTTGTGGCTCGGGCTTAATTCTTGATGGAATGGTTTCAGTCGACATGGTGCCGTTTTAAGCACGATGGCCACTTGCGACGCGCGGATACCGATTTGAAATGTTGTCGCTTCAAAGTCCGCGCAAGTTAATGGTCCTAGACTTAAACGGAGCTTTAACATCAAACTATGTCAAATATCGTTCTCCATCCACGCCTTCGTGGACTCCCCATGACGTTATGCGATACTTTGCGGCACCCATGACCTTAGCAGTTGGAGGCGTGGAGTATCAGCAGCCGGACGGTGCGCTGGAGCGTGGTGTCGGGCCTCGACATCTCACCGTACGGGCGGGTGCCGCACTTGACGGATCCTCGCGACAGCTGTGTGACGGGTTGTGTGACGGCCGCGCAGCGGGCTTGTGACGAGCTGTGTGACAGGCTGTGTAACGGTGTGTGAGGGTCTGTTACGCCGCCTCCGCAGTGGAGACGATGAACGCCGGGCCGGGTAACCTGGAGGTGACGGTCAACAACGGCCAGGTGCCGACGTCGGCCCAGTCGCAGGGCCAGCACAAGTACGCCATCTCGTTCACGCCCAAGGAGGCCAAGCTGCACCAGGTGGAGCTGAAGTTTAACGGCGAGAACGTGCCAGGTCAGTGGCCCGCGTCCGATGAGGCCCTGGTGGGCGCCAATGCTGGCTTGCATCTGGTACACTGGCCGCTGAAAGGCTGGGCGACGCAGGTCGCGAGAGCCGTCCGCCGCAATGGTTCAGTGTTCGAATGGAGGGAGCGTTGGAGCCGAGATGTGCAGCGCCATGTGACAGCACCACCGCTTAAATTTCTTCTACGTCCCCTCTCCCCCATCCCCTTCTTCCGTTCTCGTCCACCCTACCCTTCTTTATCCCGCCTTTCCCCGTCCTGCAGGCTTCCCATTGCGCCGCGACCGATCTGCACGCAAGCGTGTTGCAGACATGTCACCTGTAACACCGGACCGGTGACCGTTGTTCGCCACTGGGCCGTGCGTGACGCTTCCGTGTCACGGTGGACCGCTGACCGCGGCTGGCGCCGTCCGGCAGGCTCGCCGTTCAAACTGTGCCGTGATGGACGCGTCCCAGGTGGCCGTGTCCGGCGCCGGCGTCGGCAAGGTGCCCGTCGGACGCCAGACCTGCTTCAACATCGACACCCAGGGCACGC
Source organism: Pollicipes pollicipes (assembly GCF_011947565.3). Classification (NCBI taxonomy): domain Eukaryota; kingdom Metazoa; phylum Arthropoda; class Thecostraca; order Pollicipedomorpha; family Pollicipedidae; genus Pollicipes; species Pollicipes pollicipes. The sequence goes on along the minus strand of NW_023596461.1, from coordinate 13,402,531 downwards.
ACGTCAGTACAGCCGCGGCGCGGAGCCGCTCGCCATAGTTTCTGCTCAGTAAAACATAGGGACGTGATTTCGCAGCCTTGAACAGATCGCACTGCGAAATTCAAAGCTAGTTTTGCGTGGTGGCGTTAGGCCATGAGCTTTGAAGCTAGACTCGGACCCGCCAATATGGTTCATAACGTTTCCTTTACATTTCACGACGCATTTTTAAGCATCCGCCACCGCTGACCCGCTGTCAACGGGCCTCAGTTGCCAGGTCTAGGTCGGCATCCCCTCTCCGCTGAGCTGTTGAGAGCTGGACGACCTCGTGTTCACCATCCTGTCCCGCTGATCCGTGTGTGATGTCTCAGCTGACCTGTATGTCCTCCTCCCGTCAGGGGCTGGCCGACCTCGCGGTCGCTGTCCTGTCCCGCTGATCCGTGGGCGATATCTCAGCTGACCTGTATGTCCTCCACCCTTCAGGAGCTGGCCAACCTCGTGGTCACCATCCTGTCCCACTGATTTGTGTGTGATATCTCGGCTGACCTGTATGTCCTCCTTCCGTCAGGAGCTGGCCGACCTCACGGTCACTCTCCCGTCCCGCTGATCTGTGTGTGATGTCTCAGCTGACCTGTATGTCCTCCACTCTTCAGGAGCTGACCGACCTCGTGGCCACCATCCTGTCCCACTGATCCGTGTGTGATATCTCGGCTGACCTGTATGTCCTCCTTCCGTCAGGAGCTGGCCGACCTCATGGTCACTGTCCCGTCCCGCTGATCTGTGCGTGATGTCTCAGCTGACCTGTATGTCCTCCTCCCGTCAGGAGCTGGCCGACCTGGCGGTCACCATCCTGTCACCACTGCGGCGCCCTGTCACGGCCGAAGTGTGGAGCGTGGACGAACACCGTGCCATGGTGGAGTACACGCCCACCGAAGTCGGTACGTCACCTCTAGACCTACCACCCTGCCTTACAGGGAAAGCGTTACAGCGTGCAAAATAGACGTGCAGGACATATGCGCAGCTGCTGCAACCTGCATTTGCAATGTTAGATTTACGAATAATTCTTTCAAAGAGTGTCCATGACACCTGTATTCAGTGCCGTTATTTTTAATCTCCAATCATTTGGCATGCGAGGAAGATGTTTGAGTACACCGCACGCCGTGCTTGTCCTTAAAGTGGCGGCGTCTTCGCAGGTGATCACAGCGTCGAGGTTCGCCTTGGGGGTATGCTGATCCCCGGCGCGCCGTTTGTGGTCAAGGCGTACGACGTGAACAAGGTCAAGGTGACGGACGTGCAGAACGGCGTGGTCGGCAAGCCCGTCTACTTCTGCAGTGAGTGCCCGGCCGTGCTCCGAGCCCTCCCCCTCCCCTAACTCTCCCCTCCCCCGAGTTCCGGCTGGTCTTGCGGTGGCCTTCCCGGAGTGTTCGGACCCCGCCAGAGTGCTCCAGACGTTGGGTGGCCCGTGGGTCCAGAGATCAATCAGAACACACGCCGTCGTGTGTGGAAGTCGCAGTGGGACATGGCCAGGGGGTGTCCCTTCTTCTCATCACTTGATATAAATAGGATAGTGCATTCCCTGCGCTGCCGTTGACCAGGATTTGAACGAGTTTAAGTTCAGTCTGTCCGAAATGCTCATCCTGTTATTATTTCGGCTGTTTGGCCTGTATGGTCACTCGAACCGCAGCATCTTGGTAAACGCTTGCATGCGAGGATGGCACCTGCCGGTGTGGCAAATATTTGAGTAGATATGCAGTAACTGCTGTTTATGCCCTCCGCTTTCTGCTCTAACATTAAGGATCAGACAATGCTGGCGAATCTCAAGCATTCATTTTCGTTCACGTGGTACATCTTCACCCCTCAGAGTTGGCTGCACGCTTGAATGACGCTGAAATGGTCGTTCTACCGTTAATGGTAGATTAACGACCGCGGCGTAGATAATTAATGAGGTGTAATCGCACAAGATAAACGCTCATAGCTATCGGTCCCCGGGGACAAAAGTAAGGTAGTGCATCTTTGACTCATGGGGAATCTTTGTTACGAGCGTTATTTTATCAAACACTTGTGTGCTGCGCATTCTGAACTCCATTTGGTTTGCATTCTTCGCAACGGTCCTGTGTGTTGTTTAAAATGCAAGGACCTAGCGCCGCAATACTCATTTATGACAAAATGCGCTCCAGTTTTTTGTGAGTTATCTCCTTACCTACAGATGGCTCCTGATAGGAACCGGTCAATAACCCGAAGCGGGGGTGTTTTACAAATTGGTACGGAAAAAGCTTGCGATTAAATGATTTTACGCGATCATGTAATAATCCGGCCCACGCGGCGAGTGAACCTTTCTCTTCGTTCTTCATGGTGGCAAAGGCTCAGAGCGCATGCTTTAGTACCAGCTGGTGAGACCGTCCGTGATAAATCGTGACGGAACTTACGCCATGAGCCAGCAAAAGGCATCATAAATAACTCCCTTTCGCTCACCTGGCGCTAGAACGTGAACGAATAGAGCACGAAAAGTCGCTGACTCAGCATGTCCTTGTCGCTAGCGCAGTGCGGAAGCGTTATGCGGTTCCACATTCCAAAGCTCTCACGCTGCGGCGTAACAGCGTGGTGCGGCCATATTTATGATAACATTTCGTTATCTTAGACATTCCCTTCTCGGCCCAATGACAGTTCACAGGCTTAACATCGAGGCCAACCCATTCCCAATCTGCTTCTGGGATCCCTCAAGGTGGGCAGAGCCCATCTGTGTAGTACTGTCGAGCCGCTGCCCTGCGTGGACGGGTCTACCCGCTGGTCCGGGACTATCGCCCGAAATGGCTCCCTTCCGTGACCGGAGCTGACGGCTCTGGCACCTGCCGCGGCCTGACACGGCGACGACGCACGACCAGTCACAGAAAGACTCAGCCCAAACCTCCACAAGCGCTGTATCACTGTTATGGTTGTGACCAAACTCGGTGACACGGTGACCTGAATCGATGACCTCCATCCTGATGCGCCGCCTGTGACCTGATGTGAGGTCTAACACAGTGCGACCATGACCTGGCGCCTGACTGACCAGACTTATTGATGCTGTGACCTGGGCTGCTGCTCCAGTCGCCCCGTGTCTCTGTGACCTAACCCGTGACCAACGTCAGCCGACTTAGCTGACGCTGTGAGCTGACCCCGTCGCCGTGCCGTGTCACAGTCGACGCCAGCCAAGCGGGCGCCGGCAACCTGGAGATCATCGTGTCCGTGCACGGCCGCAACGTGCCCAACTACGTCCAGTCGGAGGGCAACGCGCGCTTCCGGGTCAACTTCAAGCCCCAGGAGTCGGCCAACCACATCCTGAGCGTGCGCTTCAACGGCGAGCCGGTGCCCGGTGAGTGCCGCGCCACCGACGGCGTCGCACGGCTGTGGCCGGTCCTGCAGAACCAGACAGCCTGCTCGGACGGCCGACGCCGGCCCTGCAGGACCGGACAGCCTGCTCGGACGGCTGTGGCTGCTCCTGCAGGGCCTCACAGCCTGCTCGGGCGGCTGTGGCTGCTCCTGCAGGGCCTCACAGCCTGCTCGGACGGCTGTGGCCGGCCCTGCAGGGCCTCACAGCCTGCTCGGACGGCTGTGGCCGGCGCTGCAGGGCCAAACAGCCTGCTCGGACAGCTGTGGTTGGCCCTGCAGGGCCAGACAGCCTGCTCGGACGACTGTGGTCGGCCCTGCGGGTCCATACAGCCCGCCGTGTGTGAGAACCACCGTTGTCCGACTCTGGAACGCAAGCGGTCTTCCGTGTTCGCTGATGAGTGTCGAACCACCTAGGACCTCCTGTGTGTATGCACATTCAGCATGTTGCAATGCTTGAGCCACCAGCGGTCGGCAGTCATATGCCGTGGTGCACCTATCAGTGGCTGAGATGCCGGCTACCGCCACGACAATATAGTGCGCAAATATGACTTTGAAATGTTCCAGAATGCGTCGTCACCGTAAGAGTCCACAGTATGATTAACGCTCCTGTCCCTTTCCAGGCTCGCCCTTCACCTGCAAGATCACGGACTCCTCGCAGGTGGTCGTTTCGGGCCAGTCGCTGAAGATGTCGCCGCTGTCGCGGCCGGCCATCTTTACCGTGGACCCGCGCGGCGTGACCGTCACCGAGTGCGTCGTCACAGGTCAGTGGTGGTGCGTGGAGCGCCTCTTCGGCTGTGACGCAGCGGCCACCAGAGGGCGCTCAAACGCAGATGTGCGCATACGTCACAGCGGCTCAGAGGGCCGGAGAGGGATCGCACTGCTGTTGCCTTTGGCGCTAGCTCGTTTGTGCTGGTTTTGGGACAGTTTGTATCGGAAAAGGACGCATGCGTAATGCGCGCGCACAATTGTTTGTAAGCAAATGTGTGCTTAAGGTATAACGTTCGAGTGGCAGGAGTACGTACGCAAAGGTTCGTAAGCAAATGTCGGTATGATATAAAGTACCTGTGTGAAACATTCGTAGTTACAAAAAGTTCCTCGAGACACAGAGTTGGAGCATAAAAACTTCACGCACAGAGTTAATGCATGACAGGTTTGTATGCATGAAGCACGTATCAATTGTTCGTAAGCAGTTGCACACACGGAAAGATTCGTAACTGATGGGGTTTATTTGACAAAAGTATATGCGCAAAAAATTGCAAGCAGTGACCCATGGTTACAACTTTGCATGGAAAATGCTCATATGCGCGTACACTCATATAGTTACGCAACGTCAGATAACAGATTTTTCTGAAATTAGGTTTCCGTGGAGTGGTCTTAGGCGTGAAATTCGATTGTGTTATTTTTAACTCTGCCAGTCGTGTAGTTCAAAAGCGATAGTTTCTGGATATATTGGGTCGGGAACAAACAAGGTCCTCATAGGAGAGGGTGTGTCAAAGTCGGTCCAGCGAGTACATCTTATTCTCTGGACTGGGCTTTAATTTATATAACCAATTATATAGCCCGTACCACCGGCGCTTCTGCCCGCCGTATTCCACAAGCAAGCCGCCTCTTGCCGCGTCTGTCAGCTAGCTGTCCACTGCCATCCCCTATGCCCTCCCACTCCTCGGTGTCCGGAATGTGGTGGCCCCGCAATGACCCCTCATCTGACGCCCAATACCAAAGATGGGCATCTGCATTTTACGTGCAGTACGTATCTGCATGCACCTTTTTACGCACGTACATTGCCAAACGAAATTATCGCTGAGAAATATTCCTCATGAGTTTTGTGTAGCTACTTACCTGATGCATCGGCACGTGAACTTTTCCGCAGATGCTTTTGCTACACGAACTTGACCCGCTGCGAACCTTACATACTTACACCTAAATTGGCATACGAACATATGCGTACATACTTTTGTCTACACAACCATATGCGCGCACGAGGATTTTCGTTACGAAATTTTTCCGGACGACCAATTTACCATACCAGATTCATCTTATGCAACCTTTTATATTCCGAGCCTTTGACATTACAAACGTCAAATTAACAAGCTTTATCACCTACGTGCTTTACCGCCTACGTACTTTATCCTAACGAACTTATGTACGCGCTGTTTATGCCACGAACCATTGCCATACGATCTTTTTCTGTGCGAACCTGTTGTTGGCAACACGTTGTGCTAGATGGTGAATTGTCAGCATTGCCTCCAGATATCATGCTGTGAAAATCGTAGTCTTAGCATTTTCCCTTTTTACATAATACCGCATCGATCATGGTCGATATATTTCGATATCAACGAAGACATCAGATGACTGACGCGACTTTACAATGCTGTTGACTCTGCGTGGTAACCAAGGACAGCGCGGGGTTTGAGGACTGTACTGAAGCATGCTGGTGCATGTGCCATCTGCGGCCCAGTCGTGTGGGCAGGAACGCGGACAGGAACGCGGGAAGGAACGCGGACGGGAACGCGGACAGGAACCCGGGCGGGAACGCGGGCAGGAACGCGAATAGGAACGCGAGATTCTGGGCACTGAAGGTGCAGTATCTGTCCACCTGTCCTTACTCGGTACAGCAGCCATAGGTCCCGGCAGCATTGTCATTGGACGGGATTAGTGACATCACGCCGTGTTCTTACGACTGCAGTCAGGTGGGCTGGAAAGATTACTTTGAGTTCGACGGGGAAAGTAAAACCCATGTACTGAACTCGTCCCCGCTCCAGCCATGGTAAATGGACCTGATTGACTTACGCTCAAGTCATGCTAGCAAGGTCCAGAACTGAACGCACATTTGCACAAGCCATCCATGGCGATCCTTGGTTGAGCTTCCGGTATCGGCCTCACAGGCTGTTGAACACTGATCTCCCATCGTCCGTTGATCCCATCATTTTGCTCAACGATCCCAACGTTTTGAAATTTGCTGAGGCTAGCTTCAGCGGGTGTGATCGCCCCGTCTACACGAAACGAATATTGAGCGTATCAGGCGTTTCCGCTTCTGCACGACGTTCTCCGTTTTTCATGTGACGCTTTTCCGTTTTCGTTTGGCTTCCGGTATGACGTCACGCCTAAAAGCGGGTCGATTCTTTAACTCGGTCGGTGGCGCTGTGCCAAGCTGCCATCTCTGCGGTGACGTAGCCTCCCTAAGCTGAAAAGTATGCGTAACTGCAATCAGATGGCCTGCGCGTTAGTTGGCATCGCTTCGGACCGCGTGTGTGAAGTATGAAAGTTCCAGAATTATGAAAATAATTTCGTTCTTACGTGGTGACTGGCGTACTATTCCATACGGCCAGCTGTTTCCAGGAGCATTTTCGGAGAATTCTACGAAACGTATTCCACAAGACGTCTTTCATGTGGTATAGGTGCCCGATCTACGCCTTGAATTGACCAAAAACAAACAAACAAGCACGCCTGCGATCATGACAAAAACACGTGCCGCAGCCTAGCTTTTGCGGGATCAGACGACAGCCACTATGGCTGGCTCCCCGCAGACCGGTACGCGGCTCACTGCCTGGGTTGGTTTCATTATTTTTAAACTAGGTGTAATGAGGCTGTTTTGGTGACCATAAACCGGACAGTTTGGTGAGGCTAGCCGACTCCCTCCAACCAGGCAGAACGAATCGGCTACGGAGAACAATACGATGAACGAATGACTACCCTGGCCCACATTCGAGACCCAGTGGCTCGGTTTGTGTGGCAACGGTCCGCCACATTGGCGCAACAGCACCAAACTGCCTGGGACAAAGGCTTCAGACTCACCGGAGTTTATAGCGCGGACTGGTGGCCACGCTCCTCGTGTCGTCATCAGGCATGCTGGAACGAACGAGCCGAGCTCTGGTGTCAGCGTGAGAGGAGACAAATTGTTCGGGTGCCACGGGGGTGGGCCCGCTTCTCACTAGCATGTTCTCAGCTTTGGAAATGTAATTTACCTAACTAACGGACAAGGACTAACGTAAGGACTAACGGCGCGCCGTCACGCCCATCGGCGATAGTGTCACCAGTGTCAGTGTCAGTGTCAGTGTATGGAGGCTCTCCATGTTCGTGGGAATGACTTAAACACGTCACGCGATGAGTGCATGCTACTGGTTTTGGAAAGAGCTGTTCAGTTCCTGAAAATTCACCAGCTGCAACGCGAAGGCTTGTGACTTTCTTTGAAAAACTGTGACTGTTCGGATGCGCAATCGAACTTTCTAGCGACTGCCTTGACGTAAGACGTGGCAGTTGACCATTTTGACCGGAGCGCAGTGAATGCAGCGTCCGGCTGCCATTCGAAAGGCGATGAGTTGGCCATTCCTTGGACGGGCGTGCAGAGTTGCGACACGTATCGCTCGTCATTCCGCAGCGAAGACCGGCCGGAACGCTGCCTGCCAAATGGTCAGTGGGAAAGTCAAGCGCTACAACAATGCGGATGACCACACCACTGTGATAAGAGAGATCATTAGCATGCCGTACTTCCCTGAAAAGCCTTGTCTTATGACGGCGATGCCCAGGCAATCGCTCTAAACGGAATAGCCTTGTTTTATAATTTAAGTGCTCCTAGCGCTGTGCTACGCACATAACCTCTCCCTTAGAGCCCCCAGAGACAATGCCGGCGGCCGTGTCCACCATTAGATTGCGTCACACTCGTCACTGCGAGCACCGCCATTGCGTGACACGGACCGGGCGCTCGTGCCGCTCCAGCGCGTCCCGAGCACATGTAACCAGGCTCGGCCGCACGCCCGCGCCTCGGGCGCCGTCCGGGAGGCCTGCCCCCTCTCCCTCCTGCGGCCGCCACCGCCGGCGCTGGCGTCACCCGTCCTCGCGTCAGCCGCTGGCGCCATCGGCGTCCGGTGACGGGCCGAGAAAGCGGCGGCGTCCGTTCGTCAGGCGGGCATGCATACCGCGCCGGCGGTCCGCCCGCCGCGGTCGCGAGAAAGTGCGGCCGCCGCTGCTGCCGTGCCGGCAGCTGGCGGGAAAGTGTCAGGCCGGGCGGCGGCGCCGGGCCGCGCCGGGTAGTACCCGCGTGGAGCCGGACGGGGACGTCCGGTCACGGCCGGCGCGCGCCGCGCTCTCGGAGAGGTGTGACCGGACGCCGGCGGTGCGGGTCCGGCGAGCGGCGCGCGACGCGGCCATCCTCCGCGTCTCAGGAGGCTGGAGGGGAGCCGCGCGCTGGGCTGAGGAGCACACTCGGCGCAGCTCGCGTGAGTGCGCGCGGCGCAGGCGGAGGAGGTGGGCAGGCAGACCGACGTAGTCGCGTGAGTCAGACGCCGGCCCTGAGGCCGGAGAAATGCCAATAGGCTTCCTCTGTCCTGACCCTCTTGCCGTCGGTAGCTCTCTTGCTGGGACCGCAGCTCGATGATCATTGATGCGGTACACGTCGTCTTAAGCTTGTGCTGACATGTGCAGGGCTGCGGCCCGCGACCCTCGGGCGGCACGTGCGAGCATGCCGCCACTAGATTTGCTGTGTTTTATCAGCTGATGTGTTAGGCTCACAGGTGATGCTCTAACTGACTGTGGCTTAGATGACATTAAAAGTCGATTCGAGAAGCATTATCGGGAACGATTGCGCCCTACTTATGAACCAGACACTTCATGTCATTTCCGATCCAGAATGTACGAAAACATTGCCTTTATACATTCCGATATTGTCACTAGCTTCCATTTGTAGTACTGGTGCCCAGAATCTGCCTTGATCCAGGAAAGCATGTTAGTTTGTGTGTGCGTGGATTACAGGAATGTTCCATATTGTGCGCTCATGTCAGCGTTGAATGTACCGCTGAATGTTCCATCTCGAGCAGAATGTTCCATCTCCAGCAAACGTGGATCGTGCATGATTCATGAATGTTGTTTTTCAACCCAGTGTTATCAACCTATACAAGTTTTAGTTTGCAGCCCACGTAGAAAGTACGTTAAACCTGTTGAATGACCGTTTCAAACTATGCTGTAAGCAATATCTTGGACCGTTTAATGTGTTCATTTGTTATCCAATAAGACCTGCAGCGCGGTACCGCGTTTGTCTGACTGTACGGCGGTGTACGCCGTGCAATGAAACGGTATTCACCAAATCAGAAACTGACATACAGAATACAAAAATCATTGCGTTCCTTTGGTATTCTGTCTAACTGTCGCAATCCAAATCAGCGCGTCACACTTAGCCCTGCATCATGTTGGACCCTGTGACGGTGACTGCGACTGTTTTGCTTGGCGTCATTGGCACTAGGCTTTGCTGCAACGATGGTTAAGTCTGACCTTTATGCACATACCGGGAGCAAAGCGAAAGCTCATGATGCCAGCGGTCCGATCTGGCCGGCGAAAGTGTGGTCATGTTGATTAGCCGCTGTAGTGGCGTTGCGTTCTGTTGTGGTCTCCTCAGGAATGCACGTCCCGCAATCGAAAGCTCATTCGCATGCGCGCCGTCCACCCAGCAGCACTCGTACCTTCCGCCTTCCCCCCCCCCCTCCCCCTCCCCCAGCTGGCAGCCCTGAGTTGGCTACTGTCGCCCACCTGGGCTGATTCGGTCAGTTGGGTGTCCCCGCATGCTAGATTGCTCGACAGAAAACACACCTATGACCTGATGCAGTTTCATAAAAGTGATAGTTGTCATGAAGCTCTTCATCAGTGTATAACCACGTTTTCCAGGAGACTGAAAGCGTTGCAGTTTTCCTGCTATTCAACGCTACTGGTCTGACTTATCTGCTTTATTTGTGTAATGTGTGGTGCCCATCAGGAAAACGTATTAGCATGATTTATAGGCAGGTCTTAATTTCCTGTATGTCCCCTGGTGCAGTATGCGGCCGATCTTGGTGTAACTACAACGGTCAAATCCCGTATGGTACAAACGATCTTGGCGTAACTACAACGGTCAAATCCTGCCCGCCGACCACCCTGGCTACCCGCCCCCGTGACGTGTAACCATAGCCAGCTGTGTCCCTCAGTGGTGTCATAGAGGAGTGTCCCGTGTCCCCTGTGACCTCCTCTGATCCCACCTGACCTTCGCGCGCCCCGCAGTGACGTCGCCGGCGGGGGCGTCGGTGCCGGTGCGGCTGCGGCAGGACACCCTGTATCCCGGTGATCTCCTCTGACCCCACCTGACCTTCGCGCGCCCCGCAGTGACGTCGCCGGCGGGGGCGTCGGTGCCGGTGCGACTGCAGCAGGGCGCCAGCGGCCGGTACAGCGCCGAGTTCCAGCCGGCAGAGGTCGGGCCCCACACCGTCAGCGTCGTCATGGACGGCGAGCCCGTCGGCGGCTCGCCCTTCACCTGTAACATCTACGACGTCGGCCGCGTGGTGGTCACCGGCCTGGAGAACACCAAGGTGGGCCGGACAGCGGGCCGGACCGGCGACGCGCAGCTAGCGGCGCGCAGGTGGCGGCGCTCTGGCCGGGCCGCACCATTTGTGCGTGTGTGCGCTTTGGGCAATGCGAGAAACGGATGATGAGATGACCCAGCAGCCGTTGGTTTAGCCCAGCTTATCTGGCCCATGTTGTTTGCGTCGTTGATTGCTGTTGTAAGATGTGAAACAATTCTCAGCAGCATTCCGTATTCACTTTTTTGCGGCTTGAGATAACACATCGAGTATGGCTTGCGTTTGAGCTTCACAATTTAAGCGTCCGGCGTAGCTGGGAATCGTTTGCGAATCTTGAAAGCAGAGGTGTGAACTGCTTCCACAACTTCCTCGAGGTGCAGCTAATCACGCCTCATTCCTGCCACGAACGCGCCAGCGCGGCGGCCACTCGGTCCCTCTCACCAGTGACGTCACGTGCGGGTGTGACGACGCCTGTCGCGCTGCAGGTGGGCCGGCCGGTGACCTTCACTGTCGACGCGTCCCACGCCGGCGAGGGCACGCTCGAGCTGGTCGTCACCACCGGCAAGGCCACCGTGCGCGCCGAGGTCAGTGACCCCCGGTCAAGGTCGGGGCCACGGTGGCCGCGACGCGCGCCGCCTGGATCACGCGCTGTGCGCCGGCTGCTCTGTTAAGGGGACTGGGCGTGCGCTTTTTGGCATAGTACTTTGATGCTTGAAGACCTGCTAGGCTTGTAGGTCCGCTTCAGCCACGTGCTGTCAATGTGTCTTTGGCAGTGGCGGCGATGTAGCCAAGGATGTAGTAGGGCCGTGGTGCAATGACGTCGTCCACATGAGCCATGAGGCTTACACCAGGGGATACTGGGGAATTTCGGAGGGATTCGTTTTAGATTTTCAAAATTTCGGAAAAAAATGTTTGAACATATGAAAATATTTTGAGAAAACATTTAGCCCCGCAGAAAAATCTTGGCTACGTGCCTGAGCATTGCTGACGAGGAGGGCGTCGGGCTGCTCTTATTTCGGCAACTGTTCGTACCCGGAGCGAGCCATTCAGTACGTGCGCTGACCTCATGCTTTGCTGTTTCAGGTGGCCGCCCGCAGCCGTGGCCTGTATGACGTCACATTCGTGGCCCAGGAGGCCATTCCACACTTCGTGAACGTCACATTCAACGAAGAGGACGTGCCAGGTGCGTGACGTGGTTTTGGGCACAACACAGATTAGAGGCTTCAGTGATCTCGTTTTGCTCGCGCGATGGCCGTATGACACACCGTGATCTTCTGTGGCGTCAGCAACGCTTCTGTCAGCAAGCGCACGGACATAGCCAAACTAACCAGCCCGAGAGTCCGTATATGCTTAACCCTGTCGGCAAATTGCGTCATAGCACCAGATGTATTACCACGCCTTTCGGCGCGCCTTCCGAGCCGTGCTCTGATGGCCTGTGTGTCGGACGCTCACGGTCGCCGCCGGCCGCCCGCCAGGGAGCCCGTTCAAGTGTGACGTGCGCGAGCTGGACGCGCGCGAGATGCGCCACATCCAGCGCAAGGAGAGCAAGATGGTGACGGCACGCGGCGACGGGCTCAAGCAGGTGGTCAGCGGCAGCTGGGCCACCTTCGACGTCGACGCCAAGGGCATGGAGGGCGAGGTGGAGGTCAAGATCGTCGGTGAGTGGCTCCTTCCGTTGTCCCACGTCGTTTCGTCGTGGATTCCGTTGCTTGCTGTCTGAGAGGCATAAAGGCAAACATCAGTTTAGAGCCCGGTAGCAGGGTTTAGTTACCTCAGACTAAACTCGACCGCGGTCCTTTTAACGCTACCATTGCCGATATCCCTTCGGTTGTTTTTTTGAATGGTCGTTTTCTGACCGACGTCAAGACTGACGAGGGATTCATGAGTTCCGTCCAAGCATTGCCAAGACCTATTCCAGGAACAATATTGCCGAAATATCCTTATTTTGTTTTTGACTATTTTTAAGATTACCTATTCCTAAAGCATAACGTCACAACGAGCACGCGATGCGCCAATAATGCACTGCATGCCATCCCCTGTCGCGGCGTGTTGTGACCTGACCTGACATGCGCTGTGACCCTGACTCGGCAGGGCCGCAAGGCAGCGAGGTGCCGAGCCGGCTGACGCGGCTCAAGTCGGGCCTGTACCGGGCCGAGTACCGGGCGGCCGAGGTGGGCGCCTACACCGTCTCCGTCTACCACGGCGGCCAGACCATCAGCAAGCAGCCCTACGTGGTGGAGGTGGCCGACCCCAACCGGGTGCGGCTGCGGCCGGGCGAGCCGGCCGCCGCCGGACGCGAGGCCGTCCTCAAAGGTGGGCCGCACGCGCCAGGCCGAGCGGAGGCCCGACTCGGCCGTCCTGACGCAAGGTCGATCTTGTCGTTCAATAGCTGCAGGTGGTAGATGCTTCGCTTGGTAGCAGTTGTTTCCTAGATACTTTGCTTCGTAGCGGCTGTTTCCTGGATGCCCTCGCCCGGGATTTAGTGTAAATTTAATGTGCCAGGGATTCATGAGTAGCGTATGTGGTGCGCAGGGATTCCGAACCAAACAAGTCCAAGTGTGTCTGCCAGCCTGCCATCACGGGTCGTGTGTGAGCCGGGGGATGTGATGCTGTCGCCGGTCGTGTGTGAGTTGGGGGATGTGATGCCGTCGCTGTATGATGTCATCGCTGAGTGCTGTCACTGTGTGACGTCACCGCTGAGTGCCGTCGCTGTGCGATGTCACCGCTGAGCCCACACCGTCGGCCGCAGTGGACGCGTCGCAGGCGGGCCGCGGCACGCTGTCCGTCTCGGTGCGCGCCGCCGGCCAGGAGGTCAAACACTCGATCCGGGACCTGGGCGCTGGCCAGTACGAGGTCATCTTCACGCCCAAGGTGGCCATCCCACACAAGGTGGACGTCAAGTACAACAGTGTGCCTGTCTCCGGTGAGTGCGAGAGCCGCCGCCTGGCGTGCCGGCCACGAGACCGCCCCGCTGCTGGCTGTCAGGGGATGTTTTTTGAACAGAATTCCGCTGGTCGTTTCGCAGTGACGGGTAGTCTAAAGCTGATTCATTGGGGCTGTATGTGATATATTTTAAGCCAGTCGGTGAGATACTGACAACTTATTGCATTTACGATTCTGTAGTGCGGAGCAGCGCAAGTTAACTCACGCACTGTCGCGTGAATTAAAAACATTAGGTGATTTCGTGAATTTCAGAGGCAGGCATCATTACGAGATGCTTGGGATGTCTCCCGGTCAAGTCGTCCAGAGCATCGCCGGGCTAGCCGGGCCCTGCTGCAGCCGGGTGTGTGCTGACCGTGCCCGGCCCTTTCGCCAGGCTGTCCGGTGGAGATGGAGGTGCGAAACCCGGCCCAGGGCAAGTCCATCACGGCCTCCGGGCTCGGTCTGCACCAGTCGCGCGCCAGCAAGCCCACCTCGTTCGTGCTGGAGACGCTGGGCCACGCCGGCAAGGAGTTCGACGTGGTGGTGACGTCTCCGGGCGGCGCCGCCGTCCCCGTCAAGTGCTACCAGCAGAAGGACGGCAACATGCTGGTGGAGTTTGTGCCCGGCGTGGCCGGTGAGTGGCGAGAGCCGAGTAGAGGGAATGGTGGGGAGAGGGCGGAGACGAGGAGGGGCAGATGCTATTGCCTTGCGGGGCTCCGCCGTCCGCCCGAGCGGCAGAGGGGGAGGCAGGTGTGACTGCCCGGACGAGGTCCGACGTCCGCCTGGGCGGCAGAGGGGCGGGAGGAGGCAGCTGCCACCGCCGAGCGGGCTCTGCCGCCTGTCCGGGCAAATAGGCGATCTGGTGGCTTGGGCTCGCGCCGACGAGAGAGCAGACGGGCTAGATGTACCGGGTGACGTATGGGCGATGGCGCTCGGGGCAGCAGCTGGCGCCGACTGCGTTTTCAGGAATGGAAGGCCCCGGGTGTCGATCTACTGCATCGTCTGCCATGAGTCTGGCACAGTGAACACCAGTCACGTTGGTTGAGGCCAACATGTACAGCTGATACGCCTCAGGGTACTAAATAACCGCAGTTGGAGAATGTTCTACCGTTATTTTGTCGATGAACGCGCCGCACACCGTTTCCAAATAACACAACTGTCGTGTCTTGTACGACCAACTTAAGCTCAAACCTTTTTCACCCGTGTCAGTTTCCAGGCACCCCTTCGCCCTGTTCTTGAAACCTTCCACCGTTATCATATACTGATTACCGCGGTTGTTCGTTATATGGCGGGCACTGCTGTAGAGACGGCCGGCGTCCCCCTCCTTTGATGGTCTCCAGTCCACTCTTCGACCGAGATTTGATAAGATATCGGCATGCGTTGACCACATTCGCGACCCGTAAGACGATCGCGCTTCATGTCTGGGACCAGACGGGCTCATGGGCTGTCACTGGTGGCAGCGTCAGAATCTGAACAAGCCTACGCAGCCTATCTGTCGGTCTGGGCGGCGCTGGGCATGCATCTAAGCAGCTCGCGCCGCGTGCCCGGCAGGCCCGTACACGGTGGAGGTGCTGCACGACCTGAAGCCCATCCGCGGCTCGCCCTTCACCTGCCAGACGTACGACGCTTCCAAGGTGGTCATCGACGAGCTCAAGGCTAAACAGTTCAGCATCAACGAGAAGATCACCGTCAACCGTGAGTGCCCGCCGTCCGTGGGGAGGGCCCCGTCCAGCTGAGACGTTGAGACGCGGGTATCGAGGCAGAGCGGCCGCTTTTGCTGCCGTGTGTCATTGGATTCGCGTCGCTTGCTCTGGATCATTTGAGGCTTTTTGGCCGGGTCTGTGGTAGCATAAGAAAACGGCAGGCCGTAAGAAAACATCTGGCATTGCCCATGCGTGTTTGGGAAAGCACCGGCCTTACCACTTGTCTGATTGTTTCGCCGATGACGCCACCGCGCTGTCATTTACCGCGCTGCCCAATCCCGGGCTGTCGCTCACCTTGTGACGTCACGTGGTCTCCAGTGAGCCGGCAGAGCGCAGGCCTGGCCGAGCTTGACGTCACGGTGACGTCACCGCTGGGCAAGAACCTGCCAATTGACGTGACGGCCACGAACGAGGACGGCGAAGCGATCGAGTTTCTGCCGACCGTGCCGGGCCGCTACAAGCTGGCCATCACCTACGGCGGAGAGGAGGTGCCCGGTGAGCCGACGCTAGCCGGGGAGGCGCAGGTGCCGCGGGGGGGAGCGGATGCCGGCAGAGAGAAAGCGGGCATTTGAGGGCTGCCACGAACGGAGCTGAGGAAAACCCTGCACGGTGGCCTGGACTTGTAGGAGTATGACCTGAGTGGGCCTAGCTCACACGTTCTGTTCGGGGTTCCCACGAACAGAAGTTCTGTTCCCACGGGGTTTTGATACTCGCTAGATCGTCTGTTGTTGCGGGGTTATAGAGCCAGATCCGTTTATTGAGGGGAGAGGAGAGATGCTAGATGAAATGTTGTTACGGCAAGGGATACCATGTTGCGCTGGAGTACACAGATAAGATGAAGAATCCCAGAGGGTTTGTGACGTTTCTTTGCGGGTCCCTCCATTAGCAATTTTAGGCTAATTTGCAGTGCATTGCATCATAGCATCTTAAGAAAGCAGCACGTGACACGACCGCGGCCGGCCGGATCGGACACCCGCGGCCTGTAGTCGTACCCAGCTGACTGTGTGGCGCGTCGAGCACGAGACTGCCGGCTGGCCGCTGACGTGCCGTGGCCGGCGCAGGCTCGCCTCTGACGTTCGTGGTGGAGGAGGAGGGCATGGCGCGCGTGTTCGGCGACGGCCTGGCGTGCGGCCAGCTCGGCCAGCCGGCCACCTTCAAGCTGGACGCCGTCGGCCTGATGGGCGAGCCGCAGGTACGGCCCGCTGCCGCAGCTGGGGCACTCCGCTGCGGTGCGGCGCACTGAGAGTCACTGGCGGTGAATCACCTGTGTGGTGAGATGCACCCGACCCCACCCCAAAGGCGGTGGGGTACGGGACGCCTCAACTCAAATTCAGTTGTCGAGCACGCATGGCATCTGACTGAAGAACTGGCACGAGCGTTTCCTGTCTGTGTATGGCTCCCTCGCTACATCTGGAACGAGGCTTTCTGACGTGTATGACCATGGCAGCATGCCTCAGAAACTATCAAGCGATTACTCGTGCGTTTTCGTTCAGTGACTAGCAAAAAAGATCGATACTAGCCTCTAAGTGTTAATATAATTCGCCAAATTGTGCTAAAAAAAAACAATGGCTGTAAGTTGAACCCGGTCTGTTGGCGAAGCAATCTTTGTCACTTAATTTTACCCGGCGGCTGCAATGCCATCTGAGCAAACATGGCTTGCACTGGTGGTAGGATAGTTAGCCGTCTGACGCACAATTGCTGGGTGGCTTCGGTCAGTGACAGTGATGTTACTGCTTAATGCCTCAGGTGGGATTGGGTTCCCACCTCATTCCGTCCCCGACCTGCCGCCGCTTCTCTAGTGACTCCTTTGGTCCATCTCCAGCCTGCCGCCGCTTCTCTAGTGACTCCCTCGGCCCGTCCCCGACCAACCGCTGCTTCTCTAGTGACTCCCTCGGTCCGTCCCCGACTCGCCGCCGCTTCTTTAGTGACTCCCTTGGTCCATCCCCGACATACCCCCGCTTTTCTAGTGACTCCCTTGGTCCGTCCCCGGCCTGCCGCCGCTTCTCTAGTGACTTCCTCGGTCCGTCCCCGTGCGCACCCCGCCACTTCTTTGGTGACTCCCTCAGTTCGTCCTCGGCTGCGCTGACCTCTCCGCGTCCGCCCCCGGCGGGGCCGCCATGACCCTGGCCGTGCCGCCGTCTCCAGGTGCAGGTGGACGGGCCGGACAGCGTGGCCAAGACCAGCGTCGAGGAGGAGGCGCCCGGCCGCTACCTGGTCACTACACGCCGCGCGAGGTCGGCCTCTTCGACGTGCGCGTCCTCTGGAACGGCCGCGAGGTGCCCGGCTCGCCCTTCCACCCCAAGGTCATCGACCCCAGGAAGGTACGTTACGGCGGCTGCGCTGTCTCAGGTCTCGGCTCTCGGGCTGCGTGTAGGTGGCCGTTTTGTGTTACAGTAGTTGCGATTTGTTTTGAGTTGTTTTGCTGGGTTTTGCTCCTGCCTGTGTGCCCACCGCACGCGGATTCCAAACAGGAACGCTGACTGATGTAGCGGTACTGTCTGGATCTGGTCTTGTCTGACCGGGGTCATATCTGAGCCTGGTGTTGTCTAGGCTGGGTCGTGTCTGGGTCTGGTCTTGTCTGGGCTTGGTCTTGTCTGAGTCTGGTCTTGTCTGGGTCTGGACTTGTCTGGGCAGGCTCGTATCTGGGTCTGATTTCGTCTGCCTTGTCGTGCCTGCTCCTGGTTGTGTCTGAACTCGGTCTGAACCCGGCCCGGTCGTGTCTGAACCCTGTCTGATCCTGGTCGTGTCTGATCCCGGTCGTGTCTGCGCCTGACCGGCAGGTGCGCGTGATCGGCGGCTGGGAGAGCCAGCAGGACCGCGAGGGACGGCTCGAGCTCTCGGTCGCCGAGGAGAAGAAGCTGGTGTTCGACGTGGCCGAGGCCGGACCCGGCAAGTATCGCCATGTTTGACCTTGATTTACTCTGAAGTCATCACGAATGTCGGACCTTGGGGAAAAGGCTGAAATGCTGGTGCTGTGGTTGGCAGTGTTGCGAGAGGCACTATGTCAACACTCTTGTACAATCACGTTTGTCGTGGGTCCAGGTATATCTGGTCCTTGTTTTATTTTCATAGGCCGATCGGATGATAGCCACATGCCGTGTAGAGAGCATGGCGGCATGGCTTACTTTGTATAGGCATAGGGATCAAAGTTTGCAAAATTCAGGCAGTACGCAAGTGTGAAGCATGTCCTGCGGATCTCGAACCAGGATGAATGCGCGCACGTGTTTTCCCACACGAACATATGTTCAAGTTCAAGTTCAAGTCAGCTGCGGCTCACACAGGATCGTGCTGCTCGTTCGTGCCGAGGTGCCTCTTGCATAGTGCCCTCTTTGTGACAACACGATTGGCGACCGTGCTTACACCATTCCACACAATATGTGCATTGTCTCCAATGTAAGACTCATATGACTTGCGCAGAAGCATGCGGAGTACGGGCCGGCCGACGCATTAGTACTCGGGCTGCCCTGGGCGCAGTCTTAGTCCTGCGGGGCTGTCGGTCCCGCCCTCCCCGCCGCCGCTTGGTCAGATGTCTTGTCCTGTGCCGTTGAGGCTGTCGGTCTTTCCCCGCCGCCGCTCGGTCGGATGTCTCGTCCTGTGCCTGGTTGCTGTCGGTCCCGCCCTCCCCGCCGCCGCCGCCCGGGCAGCTGTCTTGCCCTGTGCTGCTGGGGCTGTCGGTCTTTCCCCGCCGCCGCTCGGTCAAATGTCTTGTCCTGGGCCTGGTTGCTGTCGGTCCCTCCCTCCCCGCCGCCGCCGCCCGGGCAGCTGTCTTGTCCTGTGTCGCTGGGGCTGTCGGTCCCTCCCTCCCTGCCGCCCTCGCCTGCTGACCCGCGCCGTCCGCCGCCGACAGGCAAGCTGCGCGGTGAGGTCCGCAGCGGCAGCAACGCCACCATCCCGTGCCGCGTCGACCAGCCGTCGGCCTCGCGCTCCCGCGTCTCGTTCGTGCCCCAGGAGGCCGGTCAGCACCTGCTCTACCTCTACTGGAACGACCTGGCGCTGCCCGGCTCGCCCTTCCTCGGTGGGTCGGCGGGCAGGGCCGAGGCCAGACCTCAGTCGGTAGGCCCAGTCACGTGCTCACGTCGGCCCATTTCTCTTTCCTCCGCCACTTTCCTGGTAATTCCCGGGAAATTGCGGACGAGGTTTTGGCCTGTCATCCTATGGTGCTGACTGTGTCTGCGGTTTGCCATGGTGGTAGCGACAGGAATCCATTCGTTTATTGAACCGTATAGTGCGGATGAGTAAGCCCCAGGCATAGAGAAACGTGATTGAGAGGTTTAGTTAATCTTTTATGCATTACCGTGCCTGTAATGCTATGATCGAGTGATTTGTGAAAGTTTTGTGCACCAAATGCATTCACTGATAGGTATGCGTCTACAGGCAAGCCGTCCGAATGTTTTATGAATCTTTTGCTGCAGCTACATGCATCAGCGGCCTGAGAACGTGACATCATTCTTGGCTGCTACGCGGCAATCAATCGGTGACTGGGCGTTGAGACCCAAAGCTCACATAACCTGAAATAACGTAGAATAGCTTTGCACTAAGCAACTGGGAGAGACTCACGTGAGACCTGCCCACGTTTGTATTGCAGCGTTCGCTGACGTAATCACTTTGTATTTCAGCGTTTGCTGACGTAATAATTTGTATTGCAGCGTTCGCTGGCGTAATAATTTGTATTTCAGCGTTCGCTGACGTAATAATTTGTATTTCAGCGTTCGCGGACACGATGAGCTCGTCGTCGGACAGCTCGCGGGTGGTGCTGCGCGGTCACGGCCTGGCCAACGCCCGCTGCGGCGAGGAGGCCGAGTTCACCATCGACGGCTCGCAGGCGGGGCCCGGTGAGGTCATGGGTCACGACACGGCCTGACACCCCCGTTCGCCATACACGGCGGCACACCCGGACTCGTCCCGTCACCCCACAGGGAGAAACATGCCGGCGGCCTTTGTATCTAATCCGTGTATTGTGCAATGTCTTCTGCCTCGCCAGCGGACGCGACTTTGATGACTGCTAGAAAAGCTATCATTTGCGCGTCAGCACGCCGGTTCATTGAGTTATCCTCCTAAAGCATATTAGCGCCACCCGCGACAACCCCCTGTCAGCAGTGTCTCGCGTGACAAGCCCCTGTCAGCAGTGTCTCGCGCGACAAGTATCTGTCGGCAGTGTCTCGCGTGGCAAGCCCCTGTCAGCTGCGCATCGCGTGCTGTATCAGCCATTAGTGCGCCTCGTGCCAACGCTGTGAACGCCATGGTGTGGGCCGGGAGGCGGTGCCGACGCCATGTCTGACCTAAGATGATCGGGCGGTGCAGGGTCGCCCGAGGTCACCATGAGCGGCGTCAAGGTCGACATCAACGTCCACCTGCACCACACCGGCAACAACATCTACCGGGCGGCCTACACGCCGTCCGTGGCCGGCGCCTACCTGCTCAACGTCGCCTGGTCGGGCAGGTCAGGTTACGCCGCCGGATGGGGTCAGCTCTCGCGACTGGTTGTGGCCGGCTAGCCTGGCGCGACCCAGGGTGGCCGGGTCAGGCTGTCCGTGCATCGGAGGTTCTCCGTATGGTTGGCAAACACTGATCTGTTATAGTCAGTTGATTGCACTTGCTTGTGATTTATTTGTGGTTGGAATTTTACTGACACTGGAGGACAGAATATCTTCAGCCAATCAGTGGGTGTTCAGAAAACGTCAACAAATATTTGCCTTTGCAACAAGTAGCTGCTTTTCAAGAGCCGGCGTTATGCCGTTTATTGTGGGTGTCACGACATGCGCGCTCAACACCCTCAAAGCACAGCGTTCCTGGGGCTGGCGTCAGCGGGCTCGTCGCCTACCACGCGCGGCAGCTGACCGGTCTGTCGGGCCGCAGGCAAATCAAGGGCTGCCCGCTGAAGGTGACGGTGGCGGCGGTGGCCGACGCCAGCCGCGTCATCTGCACCGGCGATGGCCTGCGCGGCGGCGTGGTCGGCCACGAGATCAAGTCGTTCCTGGACACGCGCCGCGCAGGGCCCGGCGAGCTCTCCGCCCACTGCGTCGGCCCGCACAAGACGGCCTTCTCCGAGCTGTACGACCACCAGGACGGCACGTTCAGCCTCAACCTCAAGCCGCAGGAGCCGGGACGCCATCAGCTCATCATCAAATACGGCGGTACTGGGGCTGGCCTCTGGCGTGGACGGTGCCGACGCTCCGCCGTAGTCCACGAGGGTTGAGCTCGGATCCCAAACCTAGCCTGCTTTGCTCTCTGGACGAAAAAGCAGTGGAACTAAAATGCGTTTAAGTGTAATATTCTGGGAGATTGCTGCATGGTTTTAAAGTCGGTGCTCAGGGACGTAGGATGCGTATACTACAGCCGTGTTAATAGTATAAGCGTCTCCACAGTGAAATGGGGTGGGGTAGGGAAGAGGCGCCACGGGAGCTTAACCCTCGTCCTGATAGGGGGAGGGGGTTCGATGCGAATCACTCATCTCTAAGGCTTTTTGGGGATAATTCTCCGGCATGTTGTGCAGTCGCGCCCCAATTTTTAGCAGCCTCCGAGACATCCATTGTACGTGTACTAACATCAAACACAGGTTTCTACCTTTTCTGGTTTCGGAGCAGCAACGGTTTTTGAGGAACGATATACG
The DNA here is from genome assembly GCF_011947565.3 of Pollicipes pollicipes. Lineage (NCBI taxonomy): Eukaryota > Metazoa > Arthropoda > Thecostraca > Pollicipedomorpha > Pollicipedidae > Pollicipes > Pollicipes pollicipes. Next base: position 13,380,632 of record NW_023596461.1, on the reverse strand, counting down.
GTGGGCGGGCGCGCGCGTCGGGCGGCGGGCAACGATGCCGCGGAACGTGCACGGCAGTCCGGCAATGCTACATTAACGGAGCCATATACCACGAATGTATGCTCAAAACACATAACAATATGCACCAACGTAATCAGAACTGAATGGAAAATACGGCTGTTTAAGTCTGGTGTCGCCACGAGGCAGAAAGTTGAATACTTCTTTGTTTTAGAACGTTAGGGCGTTTGCTTTAGAACAATCCTAAGAAAACAGAAAACGAAATACGGGTGGCATTGAAAATAAGTGCACCTTTTTGGACTTTGGTTCAACCAAACCTGTATCACCACCCGCCCCCGAGGCGGCGGTCCTATCCCACACCAACCATCAGGTATGTCTCCTCAGTCTTACAGCTGGCGACGCCATTGATCATTGTTTAACGCATTTTCTACCTATAGTTGAATCGTTTTCTGTACGGTGTTTCATATGGCCACCGGCTTCCCTGTAAAAGCTAACGACAAGTACGTCTGATGGCTCTCACACCGTCTTCACGTCGACTCTCACTCACTTCAGTCCTCCAGTCCCGCATTACTCCGTTCCGCGCAGTCCTCTGGCGCACCGCGCCCCCTGCCGCGCCCCCGAGTCAGCAGCACGACATCCCCACTCCGCCGTCTCCCCGGCGGTGCGCATGCGCTCTCCGCCCGGCATGACGTGAGCGCGGCCACGGCCGCCCCCGCTGCAGGCGAGCACGTGCCGGGCAGCCCGTTCACGCTGCGCATCGCTGGCCCGCCGGACGCCAGCAAGGTGCGCGTCTACGGGCCGGGCGTGGAGCCGGGCGTGCTCTCGCTCTACCAGTCGCGCTTCATGTGCGACACGCGCGGCGCCGGCGCCGGCCAGCTGACCGTCCGCATCCGCGGCCCCAAAGGTGAGGGGCTCGGCCGGCCGCGCGGACCTGGAGGGGAGGGGAGGTCGCTCGCCTGCCGCCCGGCCGTGTTTGGGTGGCGTTAGCGCACGCCACCCGCTCGTGCCATGGTCAGGAGGCTAGTCTGTCAGGATATACGCGAGTTTGTTCTCAATCCGTTCGTGCACGTTCGCTGCGCGGTTCTGCGTCAACTTCCGTTCGACCAGATACCGCCGGGGTTAAGAATACAGTGCTCGGAATGTGGACGTTTGGTAGCTCGTGCGTGCACCAGTCAGAACAAACCTGCACTCTGACTGGCGCATGTGCATCGGCACACGAGAGCGCGGCTGCTGACTGACGGCCGCCCTGTCGGCAGCTGCCTTCCGTGTGGAGATGCAGCGCGAATCTCAGAAGGACCGCATCATCCTCTGCAAGTACGACCCGACAGAGCCGGGCGACTACAGGATAGAGGTGAAGTGGTCCGGCGACCACGTGCCCGGCAGTCCCTTCAACGTGGCCATCTTCGACACCCAGGAGGAGCTCAATCGATACCTCCATGTGAGTCGCCGTGCTGCTCATACGCTCGAGGCCAGGAGAGAAGGCTCGTCAGCAGTGATGCCGCATTGTTGTCTCATGTGTCACCGTATGCGTCTGTGAGATGAAGCAAAAGATTGCGAATATGTCACTACATTCTCAGGCTGCTAAAACGATATTGTACAGATCAAGCCGAAGACGAAATGCGTGACTGTGGAAATGGGGTGGTAAGGATGTGTCCATATTGTTAGTTTTTGCAATTTTTATGATGACATGGTGGATTGCGCTGTGCCCGAGGGCGCGTGCGTCGTCGGGTATCCTGTCTATCTGTCTTGTGACTCGAGTCAATAATTTTTTAGTCGGAGGAGGCTGAGCTTTGCAAAATAACGCAGCCTGCTCTCAAATAGATCTCGAATTGGGAGGAGTGAGGGGCGGGAAGCACTGCGGTGTCAGAAATGAGACATTATACCAGGCTGTGGTTAAGAATTTTGGACGTGTTGAGACAAACGCGAATGAGACAAACATCACCGACTGATCCCCAGGGCGTCCTGTCTGTTTTGCATCAGATTACGAAACTGGTTTCTGAAAATCATGCAAGAAACGTCACTGTGAAAGGAAACAACTCGGAAAAAGTACCGGAAGCCTTCTGGTTGACGCGACTATCTGTGTTTTCAGGGTGGATATTCTCCCGGTTCCAACAAGCTGGGCCCCGGCTCGGAATTCTACGGATCAATATACGGCGGCTATGGCGGTCAAATGTCGTGGAGAGGCTCTCAGGTGCAGCTGTAACAACTAGCGCCATCGGGCGGCTAAGCGAGAAACCTGTGCTTATGGAGTCGATCCGCAATGCCGTAGCGGGGCGAACACCAAAAGTTTTAAACTATCGGTAACGGCTAGATTATGATGTACATTTTAAAAGTAGCACTCTGAGACATTTGTGTGTGCATGGGCGCCGATGACCAGTGGATATTGGTGGTTATTTGAATATGAATACATTCCATTGCTGCTCAGCACCCTCCACCGTCATATGCTTTCCTTATGGTCGGAGCATGTACCAGTGCGAAGTAACATATTATGCATGCCATTGTAATATATAGCGATCGGCGTATGACTAGACGTTTCTTAAAAGTGATGAGATTTGGGCTCTTGGCCCTTCTTCATGGACCACGTGCGGCCTGGGTAACACGAGTCCGTCCAATTGTGCGGCTACTTTACTGCAGTCGCCCACTGAACATGGCGTAAACATTGTTTGGATGCGTATGACTAATGATCGTTACTGCGCCCTTGTGCGTGTTCATGCGTTGTCACAGCTCTCCCAGTGTCAGAGGTACGCTGTCGACACCCGGTGGTGACCTGCGTAGTTAAGACTGACCTGGTTGTTCGAATATGACAACTAACAGCAGCTTTGCGCTAATTCGTCATTGTAACAAATACAGAACGACCGCTTATCGCGGGGGTTTCTCTCAGATAGCACCGGCTCTGGGCCGTTTCGCAGTTGCAGTGCGTCAGCACTGCCCATGATGATCCAAGGCCTTCATTGTATTTACTATCAAAAGTCTTCGTTTCAGATAGCCACACCCGCGAAGGGTGCCACGCTGTCGTGTAGCATTGTCTTAAGGGGAGTACGTTCACGCCTGCAATAGAGCCCTGACAACTGAAGGGACGTTTTAAAAACCTTAGGCTCGTGATAAAAGAGAAGATATGCCGAAGTATGCTGGCATGTTTCGTGAGCGTCATGCCGTCAGCATGCCTTTTCATACTGACACACCACATATATTTAATACTTAACATTAGAACGAGCATAACGCATATTTTATACTCTGTGAAAACACAAAGTATATTTCATGCTTTCATAAGGACAACCAAGGACATGCGCAGTGATCGTGAAATGAGATTCACCGAACATAGCTATAAGGTTGACGCATTTAATTCCTCCTGTAAGTTAACTTATCAACCACTTTTAACTTACATTATCACGCTACCACTTTTAAGCTTCATTATCACGCTCAGCAATGCACTTCACTGCACTGAGTCCTGGCCGTGGGATGCATTACTCCGAAAGGTGCAGATCGTGGGAAGCTCCGCGGAGGCCTGCCCAGTGCTCAGTGCGTGGCATCCGTAGAGTATATAGGGAGCTTACAAGGGACGCAAACCAGACACTTACCATTGTGTCAAAGTGCCGCAGAAAATGTAATCCATCAAGGTGCTACGAGACGGTTTGAAAAATGTTAGAATTACGGCAAGGCCATGCTGCGCTTCAAAATTACGTAAGGTGTGCCGGTGGGACCGTATGCAAGCGGGCCTGCGTCATACACGAATACGGCGCCCGCTCGCTGCCGACCGCATAGCGAAACCCGCGGCGACGTGGGCGAAGTACTCCCCTCTCCAAGATGGTAAGATGCATCAAGATCGCTCACGGCCACTTGTTAGTCAGCAGCAATGCAAATTACTTAAATCGGACATGATTCTCTGCAAAAACTGATGGTCCGAGTCTAAGATCCATTGCCCGAGTCTAGGCCACAGATCTAGCTTCAAGTCCACCCTCTGTAGATTGGAGGAGTCCAATGCCCGAAGCCTGAACCCGAAGTCGGCGTGCACGATCGGCTCCTTCGTCTGGGCCAGGGTTGAATTTGACTCGTAGCGCAATCAGCTGTCTCCTACGCTGACCCCGAGCGGCTCAATCTCATTTTCACTTGATTGCGATTCCGAATCAGGGTGATGGGGTCTGGTCTCGAAGTTTATTTCGATGGGGGCGTTTCCTGTGATAAATGGTAGATAATTGTGTCGCTGTTAAGCTGCTTAAAAAGTCTCAATGGACATTCAATTTGATAATAAGAGAGCAAAGCATGAGGCGTTTCACTCGCTGAACGTACCCAAATCCAAGCTACCAGGATCAAAGTGTTTCGCATGCCATTCACATTTCCGTTTGAGTCAACTGCTTCATGATTTGAGCCGATATTCACGCCACACGGACGTAACATTCTGTTTACATTCTGGTAAAGTCAGTTTGTCTTTTGGTGCCTGTTTTTATGAGAAAAAATTTAATCTAGCCGAAAGCCGCTAGGTCCCGGACCAAACCCACCCTGTGGTAGTTTCGTCCATGCCAAGATGGCGGACTCAGCTCTGTCAGTGGCCCACGGAAGTTTCCATAAGAATCCATTTCACCTTCATTCGCCGAAAACTAACTGTCTGCTCCGAGCTGTCAACTCCACACCCGCATGTAAAGACAGCGGTGGAGCCAATCTGGACAGCATGTGAATCGCAGTTCGAGTCTGCTACCCGTCTGCTTCAGGGGTTGTTCGCGTGAAAGGAGGCGCCCGGCCGTCATCCTCGACTTACGCGCTCTAGGGCAGAATGACAGCTTCCTGGACTAGACGCCAGCCGGGCGGTGTCAATCTCATGCTGGAGAATGAGAACCAGTAGTGAGTGAGTAGTGAAACTGAATTTTGTTCTCCTTTGAACCAACTGTATGCGTTCATAGGATACCGTTCACCGCAATATGCCAATTTTTCGTTATTGGAACTAGTCTGAAACCAGTCAACGCTCGCTATTTCTTTAACCCAACGTTTTAAAAAGCGTTTCAGTCAGTTTCGGGGCAGCCGCACGATCGGTAGAAAGTGCTTGAAACCAAACTTCTTGATGCAAGGGTGTAGCGTTGCAACATGTTTTCTTGTGGGTTGATTAAGAAAAATGACCTAAGCTGCGCTAAAAACACACTAAAACAATATTTTTTACCCTGGAATTGATCCACTTTCCAGTCAAGGCTAGAGGACTCTAGCCATCTCCTCCCCCCCCCCCCCCTCATCCAACGGATAGAAAGCCACATCCCTGTGTAAACCAACCTGCTAGAAACGAACAGTGCTCATAAAAAGCCCACGTCGATGATACTCGTATGTGTGTGCGTGTGCGTGCGCGTTTACGTGTACGTGTGCGTGTGTGTGCGCACGCGCACGCGCACGTGTGTGTGTGTGTGTGTGGTGTGTGTGTGTGTGTGTGTGTGTGTGTGTGTGTGTGTGTGTGTGTGTGTGTGTGTGTGTGTGTGCGCGCGCGCGCGCGCGCCAACTGAACTGCCTTGTGCTGTTGCACCCGCCGACTATCAATGGCCCACGCCTTCGATCTGCGCAGCTCCGAGTACACCGTACGCCTCGACGTCATTGTTCCGCGGGGCAGCCATGTGTTGCGACACAGCCTGAAGTTACGGCTTCCGCTGTGTGTAGTTGGGATACCGCAGACCGATGAGTTGGCGTTATTGTCATGAATTACGCGGCTTCCGTGACTTAATAGAAACGGATTGATAGCGACTGAGTCACTAACCGCTGTCCCGCCCCGCTACCCCCACGCGCCACGAGGCAAGTGCACGCGGCTCAGTTGCAGAGTACTATGACATTTTCATCAGCTTTTCGTCATCGGTCGTCTGTTTCCGGGCAGTCTCAACAGATGGCAATAGTTAAGCCCGCTCAGCCATGTGGTTCGGCTGCCGACCAGTTCGCCAGTGCGCTTCGCTCGCTCGAGCTGGTTTCGCCCCTCGGCTGGGACGCTGCACCTCAGCGATACACCTACTGCCGCGTTCTGCTCATCCAAGGTAACTATTCAATTATATTCGTGCCTTACTGTCAGCGCTTTCTTCATGCGTCTTCGGTGCCGTATGCTTCAAATGGCTTACAGTCATCCGCCGTCGGAATGTCGAAGCCCGACAATGCTGGAGGGACTGGATGTCTGTATGGTGTTAATCTAGCTGACAAGGGTTTACATATCTCCCTTGTGAAGTGTTTTTAAGTATGGGTCTGCGAACGTATTGTAATCAGCATGATAGTCAAACACTATCTGGTCGTGAGTGCTGATTTACCGATTTGCCGATTTGCGCCAATGCGAGACATTCCACTCATTTGTCGCACTCGGAAAAGTTGATGCATGCTATGTCTCACCGGTGGTTTGAAACCATATATCGGTATTAATGGTAAGGGGGCATAGGCCGTCAATTGAATATGGAGGTGTATCGCTGGATGAAATTCGACTCATAAGTGGCAAATAACCAACATAGTACGTAATATCATGTTATCATATCTCATGTATCATGTATCATAACATATATACGCATATCACATCAAATAAATGTAACGACACAGCTTAGGAAAGCCGTCATATAAATGAAAGCGTGTGTCAAGAAAAATTGAAAATATATATGTTCCTTGAAGACCTTAGATGCTTCTTTCGCGACAGAAATGTATTATTTACCGGTTTTCACGCCACAAATTTCAAGCGTAGATGTTAAATGAAATCAATGCACCGTGTAGTACCTTTCTAACCACCATGCCAATTGCTGTCATATGTGTATAAATTCTCACCAAAACATGGAGATTTGTGCTAGGCATCGCACAAGCCGTGAGACCACTCAGGGCATTCTGTATAGCATGTGTTCCAAGGGACTATGCTTTTGGCAAAAGAGAGGTCCGTGCATCTTGCCACTTCGCCAAAAACCATCGCGCACCTGTCATGTGCGATTTTGCGCGTTTCCTGGTCGACGACGCTGTTGACGTAATCAAAGCCCTGAGGGGCCTTCCCGCGTGCTCGTGATTTTAGGGCCTGTCTTTTCAGGGTGTCTGTCTAGAAAGGCAGCTCGCCACACTGTTCGGAAAGCTCACGAGTTATCGCATTCCAGGCTGATTACCGTTACTCCCGACAGCTTCTTCTCTCTCATAGCGCTTTTCAGACAGGGCTTCAGGCGGCGCAGGCAGCCAGGCGTACGCTGAACTGGCGCGTTGACGACGGTGATCTTACAGGTTTGTGATGGTTTGCCCACCGTATCGCCATAAATGCTAAAGAGGGAAATTGCTGAAGGCGGTGGTCCACGAGAGTAGAAAGAGAAGAAGCATGGATGCACCTAAAGGGGGCATTGGGCCGTGCTCCCCCTGCACCCTTACAAATGGTGGGGCTCCTCTAAACTCCAAGTCCCCAGTTCTTGTTTTGCTAAGCGGGGCGCCTGTGGGACGCCCAGTGGCGTACCAAGGACTTAGCGCCCAGGGGAATCGTGGTAAGGTGGCCGTCCGGCTGTAATGGGCCCCTTTGACGCTCATCAAGCCCTGTTTTAGCGTTGAGGTCCTTTTAGAGACTCGAGAGCCCTATTTGCAGGCTTTTGAGAGGCTGACGTGTTAATGCGATGCATATATTGAATTTCGGGCGCTCCAAGGGTATCTTGCAATGTCAAAATCTTCTGAGGCTGTGGATACTAGGTTACTACCGCTAGATACCATGGTGGGCCCTATGCTTTGCTCTTCGTTAATCTGTTGGGCTTTTAAAGCTGTATCTGGACCTCGTGCCCGACTACGGTGAAACGGTTGAGTCGGATCAACGCCCTGGAACGACGCAAGACTGACGCGAATGTAGCAGGTTTGAGTTCACGTAATGCAGTAGCACACAAACAAAATCACTGTTCTCCAGTTCTGAACATAAAATCGTCTCAAGATGTGATGACGCACAACGTCTGCGTTTTCACCGGCAATTTGCACACTTTTATCATGCATCCGCTGTAGCTCCCGACCGTGGTGATAAATTATCCTATTTTATGGCATGCGTTCTACAAGAACGAAGCTATCCCTCCGTTGTCAACATATTTCACGGGTTGTCGGACAACCTTTAAGGCTTTCTGCAAGGACATATTAGTGTGGCGCTTTCTGTCCCCACGTGCAAGGCAGTGGTTGTAACACTTGACACTCTATTCCTTCGCCTGTGCGTGCCCTTCTGCTAGTCGTCCCTCCTAGGTTTAGTTCCCGGCTTATTGAATCCGTCCCGGGTCCACAGCCGTTAGTGTTGGGATGAATTTGAGCATCCGATGTGCAGTTGCTAAAGCGGCTGATTATGGAGGCAGCTGTTGTATTTCACGCTCGATATCTGTGAACGGCGAAGGCTGCATCCAGAATGTCCTCGGGCTTAGCATCTCAAGACCGATACAATGGTATCAACTCTTCTTTACATCAGTACTCCATTCAGATGTCACGAAAAACACACCCGTAACTGGCACATGCACACAAAATGCTCTAACCAAGACCGTAGTGATAGATACATATACTGCGTCCAGTTGGAAGAACACGCTTTAGAACTTCGATGTGTTTTCTCCCCTGGTTTCATTCATGGGCCTGTGTTCGACTCATGTGTACTGGAACCATATATCGCACGGTGCCATGACCATATGCCGCACGGCACCATGACCATATACCGCACGGCGCCATGACTATATACCGTGCGACACTATGACCATATACCGCACGGCGCCATGACTATATACCGTGCGACACTATGACCATATACCGCACGGCGCCATGACTATATACCGCGCGGCACTATGACCATATACCGCACGGCACTATGACCATATACCGCACGGCGCCATGACCATATACCGCACGGCGCCATGACTATATACCGTGCGGCACTATGACCATATACCGCACGGCGCCATGACTATATACCGCGCGGCACTATGACCATATACCGCACGGCACTATGGCCATATACCGCACGGCGCCATGACCATATACCGCACGGCGCCATGACTATATACCGCACGGCACTATGGCCATATACTTTATACCGCACGGCACCATGACCATATACCGCACGGCGCCATGGCCTACGAAGTTTATATTTATCGACAAATCGTTCGTCAACGCGCACATGGGTGGGGATCAAATTGTCCCCCCCTCCCACCTCACCGAAGGTTTTCCCGGAATAACATCCGAACGGCGGAGCCATAACCACGTCAAATTTTGCATAGCTATAGAGTGATTGAATAGCGGATCGGCTGAAATCAAAAATTTATATTTACCTCGCAGGTCGCGGATCGATGCAGGTCAAAGTCAGGTCATCTTTTTAGCGAGGGCAATTTCTAGGGACATCGTTCACCTAATCCAACAACGGAGAGCTAGACGAAACATATATCTCTGAGATGCTTTTTTTGGCGACACAACAATGGCCTGAACAATTACGTTGACCTAAGGCCAGGTATGGAGGTCAGACCAGGTCAAACCAGCCTGCTTATTTCTCTACTAGCGCTTGCCTTATGGGGCAGCTCCCGGTGCCCATTTCGAATTTAGTGAGGGACCGCATTATGCAACTTCATAGACGCCTCAGGGTCAGAACAGGTCACTGACCCAGAATGACCCAGGTAACATTTTGTTTTTAGGAACATGCTGACCAGCGTAATCTTTGTCGCTTATCCAGATGCAAAACATAAAGGGCTCTTGTATGATTGTGGTCGCCATGACCCTCAAAAGATTGAACAAAGTCACTGACCTCGATGAGCATGTGACCTTTTGCTTAGAACAGTTATCTAGGTTCTAGGAGCCCTTCGTAGGCCAGCCTGGAATTGGATCTTGGTTGACCCGAAAGTCGTAACCTATGAACCTCAAAATTTGACATAAGTGAATTCACGTATAGGTCAACACATGCTGTGGATTTGGTGTCTCTTGCTCTTTTGGTTCCCGAGATCTTAGGGGGGGGGGGAATTGACCCCCCGCCCGAGCGAACGGTATCCAACCAGCCACCCGGGTACGTTTTACATTACTTTTGACTTAAATTGGCAAGTATTTCGAATGGGTGGTTCTCAGAATTTTTCGTGTTTGCGTGTCCGGGATATATTTACATATGTGGTGTGCTCCTTGCCTCGGATTCGTGCATCTAGACTGAAAGCATCTGCTCCATACTAGGCGGTTTGATAACGGTCGGGTCTGGATTACCACCGACCGGAGGTGTGGCTTTGTATACTTTGATGGAAACTTGAACCCCTCTCCCCAATGCTGGCCTGAGTCTCCTCAATGCTCTTCGGAGGCCCTCTTCCCCAATGCGTATGGGCAAAGCAGGGAGTACTGAGCAAAGGACATGCAGCAATTGCCTGAACCGCTGGCACACTAGGTCCTAGGGGCATCACTTTCCTTATCATCATCACATATCACATCATCATTATCACACCAGTTTCAAATCGGAACTTAACCATCAACGTCAAAACAATTTTGAAGCCGACGAAATGAATTGTTTGATTTAGTTAAGATATCAGGGACGCAAATCAAAGAGGCTAACATCCGGGGAAAAATCCTGATTTCAGAGTAAGTTAGATCAACTTTCCTGGTTCAACCCCAGCCGATGTTGTAAGGTTATACTTCTGCCACCGATATTTCCTCCAAGGCCTGCAATGTTTGCTTACCATTGCTTCTTTGTGCAATTGTCTTTAATTAACCATATGCTGCTCACTGTTGCCTCCGGTTTCTCAGACCCGCAACTTAACCACTGCTTAATTAGTACCCAACGACGCCTTCAGTTGTGCGGGATGCCAGTTGGCACCTTTCGCACGGTTGGCGAATCACTGAATGCGTGGGCTCGTTAGCGCTTCACGCTCTAGCATTTGCAAGCATTCTGGATCACTGAGCTGTAAGCGCGGACTGACTACTAACCTGAAAAATCCGGTCTCATGTTTTCTTTGCGCTGCCCTTCACTGGTGGCTGCTCGATCAAACAAAAGGGCTTCACAAATGTTGTAGGCAGCAAGGGCACTCTCATGATAAGGAGGTTCACTTAAACCCGATCACTTTCTAACGAGATGCACGTGTGCGATCTTTCGTCGGTTCCACGGCCGGCGTGGGTAGCACAGCCGTTGCACCAATCCTCGTCCCACGGCTTCCGTCGAGCTGTCAAGCTAGTCGTCACGGACGGTGTGGAGAGGCGCCAAAAGCGTGATTTGACCTCGCTTGGTGCGACGTTGCCACCGGTCAAGCGTGCGACTTAATGGATGAGGTGAAGCTGTAGCCGGCGTGCGGGCTTCCAACCAGCTTTGAAGTTCGGTTAACGCTCGCAAAGTGCAGAGTCGTCAGGCGGTAATCCCCCCCCCCCCCCCCTATCCTGCGCTGCTATCGACATCGAGACGGCCGCGGCTTGCGAGGACGTGGTTGCCGAACAGCCATCACCGAAATGAAAGCGTACTTTTGCATGATTTCATGGACGGTTTTTGGCCGTCCAAAATAAGTATATGAGTAAAAGTGTTCGCACTACGTCATATTGAGAGCGTTGGTAACACCGCGGTATGTTGCGCGTCTGGGAAACAAAGTCCCAGCGTTGCCGGTAGGGCGGTGGTTACCCTGCGCGTCTGGAAAAGTAGACATTCGAAATTGGATGCCGCGTGTTGCCGGCATTGCCTGCCAGGATTAGAGACATGCGACACCATATGGCCTCAGCAGTGGACTGCGTCGTGAAAGCCGCAAGGCAATGACATATGACATGTCGACGAAATACCCCCACAGCGATGCAGTATGGCCACGGTAGCGTGGTGTTTATGCTTTAGTTCATCAAAATTGCGATAATTTTAGCAATTGCACGAAGCTTTGATGACAGAACATTGTTCCATGGCTGACAACAAGCCTCTGTTGAGCGCCGAACGCGTCGGCTGCGCGCTGTTCTTGCCTCTCACTCCACCTTAGAGGAATCCAGGAGCTGAGCATTTAATCTATTAACGAGATTTCAAGGCCAGCTCGACGTG